>NC_064849.1:9481067-9673567 GCF_024139225.1 Suncus etruscus | reverse complement strand
GGAGGGAGGGAGGGAGGGAAGGGAGGGAGGGAGGGGAGGGAGGGAGGGGAGGGAGGGAGGGAGGGAGGGGAGTTTACTTTTGAAAAGTCCAATGTAGGGACCAGAGAGATAGCATGGAGGTAAGGCATTTGCTTGCATGCAGAAGGTCGGTGGTTCGAATCCTGGCATCCCATATTGTCCCTGAGCCTGCCAGCAGCAATTTCTGAGCATAGAGCCAGGAGTAACCCCTGACTGAGGTTGGTGTGACTCAAAAACCAAAAGAAAAAAAAGAAAAGAAAGAAAAGTCCAATGTATCTTTTTCCTTTTTTTTTTTTGTTTTGTTTTGTTTTTTGGGCCACACCCATTTGACGCTCAGGGGTTACTCCTGGCTATACGCTCAGAAATTGCCCCTGGCTTGGGGGGACCATATGGGGACGCCGGGGGATCGAACCGCTGTCCGTCCTATGGTAGCACTTGCAAGGCAGACACCTTACCTCTAGCGCCACCTTCCCGGCCCCTCCTTTTTATTTTTTGCTTAGGTTTTTTGTTTGTTTAGTTTCGTTTGGTTTGGTTTGGTTTGGTTTGGGGTCATACCTGGTGGTGCTCAGGTGTTACTCCTGGCTCTCTGCTTAGGAATCCCTCCTAGTGGGCTCGTGGGACCCTATAGGATGGCAGAAATTGAACCTGGCTCAGCCATCAGCCACATGTAAGGAAAGAGGCCCTCTGCCTGCTGGACTGTTCTCTTCCTCTTCCTACCCCTGAAAACAGAAGGGCACTGCTGAGATAGGGACATATTTGGGGTGAGGGTCGGAGCACAAATCTGTTTTATTTCCTGTCTCTCTGCAAGCCAGAAGATTCTACCATGAGATGCCCTGAGATGTAGGTTTACAGCAGATCTCTCTCCCAAGCCAAACATACAGAGGCAGAAAAAAGAAAGAAAGAAAGTGGTGTTGAATCTATTGCTTGATTTTCCTTTTTTATTTTTGGAACGATTATTTTTGGACAAAATATTTTTTAGTTTTTGGAAGATGACCAGCAGTACCAACAAGTTAGAGATGAGGCCTGTCAGAGATGTTCAATCCTTGGGGTATCAGTGTGGAATCAGAGGCAGCTTTCAATCTTTGCCCCCCCCCCCCAGCAGTTAATGAGGTCCAGAGACCTCCCTGCAAGACACAGATGAGTTCCCAAAATCACCAATTCTCCAGAGCTCATTTTTGGAGATGCAAAAGGCTCCGAATAAGCAAGACTTTGGTTTTGGGGGGAGCAGTTGCCTGGGAAATGCTCCTGGGTGGTGCTCCTAGTCCTCGAGCCCTTTGAAGTCATTTTTGTGGCTTCACTTTACATGTTTTATCAAATTAAATAGGGGCCAGAGAGATAGCTTGGAAGTAAGGCATTTGTCTTGCTTGCAGAAGGACGGTGTTTGAATCCCGGCATCCCATATGGTCTCCAGAGCCTGCCATAAGCGATTTCTGAGCATAGAGCCAGGAGTAACTCCTAAGTGCTACTGGGTATGACCCCCAAAAAACCCAAACAAACAAACAAAAAACCTTTTAAAGGCAAATGAAATAAAAATCTTGCTCTACAGGGCCAGAACAATTGCACAGATGATCAGGGCATTTCTTCGCAAGTGACTGTCTCATGTTTTGATATCCAGAAATTCATCGGATCCCCTGAGCCTGCCAGGAGTAATTTCTAAGCATAAAGCCAGGAAAAAACCCCTGAATGCCACCAGATGTGGCCCCCAAACAAAAAAATAAGTAAATAATATAGATAACATCTTGCTCAAACATCCCACAATTCTTCACCTTGCTTTGTGTTCCCAAGAGCTGAAAACTTGGGTACTGGGGGTCAGAGTGGTGGCACAGAAGGTAGGGCCTTTGTCCTGTACTCGGCCAACCTAGGACGGACAGCAATTCATTCCTCCAACATCTCTTATGGTCCCCCAAGGCAGAAGCGATTCTGAGCGCATAGCCAGGAGTAACCCCTGAGCGTCACCAGGTGTGACCCAAAAACCAAAAAAAAAAAAAGAGAGAAAAAGAAAACTGGGGTGCTCAATGAGCACTCCTGTTTATAGCAGCTTAGTTCCCTGTCACCAGAACTTGGAGGCCACCAGCTGTCCCACCTCCACCCCCTCCCCGTAGGCAAGTGACACATGTACAAGTCTTTACAGACAAAGGGACCTTATCGGGGCTCAGAGAAAGGCGGCCTGCGGTCAGGGCAAAGGTCAATGGAAAGAACCAGGCTACCCTCGCAGGGAAGGACTCAGCTGGCCCAGTGAACCCCGCAGAGCTCTGGGATATTCCCTAGAAACTCAGAGGAGGTCAGGGGGTGCTGCTTAGGGCAAGAGGGAGGAAGGAGGACATGCATAGATGGTCAGCAGAACAGGCCTGATCCACACCCGCAGGCCCACACCAGGGAGAAACCCGTGGACAGGGGAGAATCTTTTTTTTTTTTTTTTTTTTTTTTTTGGTTTTTGGGCCACACCCGGTGACGCTCAGGGTTACTCCTGGTCTATGTGTTTCAGAAGTTGCTCCTGGCTTGGGGACCATATGGGACACGGGGGGATCGAACCGTAAGTCCGTCCAAAGGCTAAGCGCAGGCAAAAGCAGGCACCTTACCTTTAGCGCCACCACTAGCCCGGCCCCTAAAATATTTTTCCTTTGTCTTTCTTTTCTTTTATTATTTTTTGGTTTTTGGGACAACCCGGCGGTGCTCAGGGGTTACTCCTGGCTGTCTGCCTCAGAAATAGCTCCTGGCAGGCACGGGGGACCATATGGGACACCGGGATTCGAACCAACCACCTTTGGTTCTGGATCAGCTGCTTGCAAGGCAAACGCCGCTTGTGCTATCTCTCCGGGCCCAGGGGAGAATCTTGTGGCAAGGCTGATGTGTTCATTGTAAGGATTATGCAGTCTTGGAGGGCTGGAACAGAAACGTGAAAGATCGGGGGAAATTGTGGGTATGTGAGGATGGGAGGAAAATGAGAAATTTACTGCACCTTCTCAGGGGATTCGGTGAGAACTTGAACAGAAGTTTAAATGTCTTTTTCACTTTTTTTGCTATGGGGAGGATCTACCCAGTGATGCTCCAAGAAATCACTCCTGGCAGTGCTCAGGGAACCTATGGGATGCCAGGGATTGAATCCGGGTTGGCTGCGAGCAGGACAAGCACTTTGCCGGTGATACTATCCCTCTGGCCCAGTCTTTGTAATTTTTAATATTTATTTATTGCTTATATATGTATTTTGGTTTTGGGCATCACACCTGGAGGTGCTTGGCGCTCACTCATATATGGGGCGGGGGGCATACCAGCAGTGCTCAGGAGGTTACTCCTGCCTGTGTTCTCAGAAATTGCTTCTGAGGGGACCAGAGTAATAGCACAGTGAGTAGGGTGGTTGCCTTGCACGTTGGCTGACCTAGGACAAACCGGGATTCGATCCCCGGCATCCCATATGGTCCCCCAAGCCTGCCAGGGGCGATTTCTGAGCGTAGAGCCACGAGTAATTTCTGAACGCCGAAGAATGTGGGTCCCAACCCATCTCCAAAATTGTTTTCTGGTGGTTCTTGGGGTACCCTATGGATGCTGAATCGAACTCTGGTTTGACCATGGTGCAAGGCAAATGCTCCAACTTCACGGGGTTCTTACTCTTTTTTTTTTTTTTTTTTTGGTTTTTTGGGGTCACAAAAAAACCCCAGCAGTGCTCAGGGGTTCCTCCTGGCTCCACACTTTGAAATCGCTCCTGGCAGGCTCAGGGGACCCTATGGGATGCCGGATTCGAACCAGAACCACAGTACTTTCTGCATGCAAGGCAAACGCCTTACCTCCATGCTTAGCCTCTCTCGAGCCCCATCTTTTTTTTTTTTTTTTTTTTTTTTGTCTTTGGGTCACCACCCGGCAGAGCTCAGGGGTTACTCCTGGCTCTGCTCTCAGAAATTGCTCCTGGCAGACACGGAGTACCATATGGGATGACTGGATTCGAACCACCGTCTTTCCTGGATGGGGCTGCTTGCAAGGCAAATAGGGAAATGCCCTAACTGTGCTATTTCCTCTGTCCCCAGGAGTGATTCTTGAGTGAATAGTAAGGAGTTACCCCTAAGTATCACTGGGTGTGACCCAAAAACTTAAAAGAAAAAAAAAAAAAAAGACCGTGGGGCTGGAGATAGCATGAGGTGGGGCGTTTGCCTTGCATGCAGAAGGACCGTGGTTCGAATCCCGGCATCCCATATAGTCCCTCAAGCTTGCCAGGAGCGATTTCTGAGCGTAGAACCAGAGTAAACCCAAAAATAAATAAATAACTTAAGATAGCACAGCGGCGTTTGCTTTGGCAAGCAAAGCCGATCCAGGATCTAAAGGTGGTTGGTTCAAATCCTGGCGTCCTGTATGGTCCCCCGTGCCTGCCAGGAGCTATTTCTGAGCAACAGCCAGGAGTAACCCCTGACACTGCTGGGTGTGGCCCCCAAAAACCAAAAATAAATAAATAAAAAAAAATAAAAAACAAAAATAAATAAAAAGAAAAGAAAAGAAAAAGACCTGCTAGAGTGGGACCATCCATCCCATCCTCTTGCTTGCCAGGAGCCCAGAGAGGGACTTTCCTTGGCCTGCAGCATCCCTGACCCCGGCCCAGTCGGTGGGTCCTGATGGTGGGGAACCAGTCCGGAGGCGCTTTCCAGCCGGTCACTCAGAGAGCGCCCGGCCCGCGATGCCCGACCAGGCCCCGACCCCGGCTGGTGGTAGAGTGACAGCCAAGCAGGGTCCGAGTCCCCCAGGGACCAAGATCGGTCCCGGGAGCAGCTGCAGCAAGAAAGCTCGGGGGGACCTCGGATCGGCCCTGCCTGAGCCCGGAGTTTTGCATTTGCATTGGAGACCTCAGCCCCTCCGCAGACAGCCAGGCCTCGGTGCGGCTCTCGGGGTCCACCCCAGGCCACCCCACCGTGACCCCGTAATGGATCGCTCCGGGCTTCTCACTTAACTGTAAATGATCCTGCGGCCTCAGTAGGGAGGGGGGACCCATTCCCCCAACTCCCCACTTTCATCACTGAGTGGGGGAGGATGCTGAAAGTGGGGTTGGAGATGGAGGTGATGTTTTCAGAGCCTGCAGGCGAGCAGAATCTGGGTGCACCCCACCATGGGGTGTCCCCAACTCTGGGTGTAGGTCTTGAGCTCTCCGGGCCTCTCCTCTCCCCCCGCCGTTCAGGGAGACGGTTTGCACCCCCAAAGTACACTCCCAAGAGTGCCATCTTGGCCTCTCCCCTCTCGGGTGGGAGGCACTGATAGTAGGGGCAGAGAGGGGGTTTCGTGGTAAAGCTGTCTTGCAAATGTGGGACCAACCAGTTCCATCGTCGGCCGTGCCCCGAGTTCCCCCTACAGTCTCTTGCATCTCTCTTTCGGAATGGGGGGTGTCGGGTCCCTCCTTCTGGGCTCCCGCGGTTTTCACAGGGGGCCTAGGTTTCAGACTCTGGATGGGCTTGTGGTCTCGAGTGTCCAATGAACAGCAGAGTCGGAAATTCTGCAGCCAGTGGAAGAAGCGTTGTCTGTTGTGTGTGTTTGTGTCTCTCTAGTCCTCTCCTCTCTTTCTCTCCCTGTATCTCTCCTGTCTGTCTGTCTCCCTCCCCTCTTTCTCTTCTCTCCTCTCTCCTCTCTGTCTCTCTGTCTCTTCTCTGTCTCTCTGTCTCTCTCTGTCTCTGTCTGTCTGTCTGTCTCTCTCTCTCTCTCTCTCTCTCTCTGTCTCTCTCATCCTCAGCATGGGAACCTGAAGATTCATTTTTTATTTTTATTTATTTTTTTTTATTTTGGGGTCACACCCTGCAGCACTCAGGGGTTCCTTCTGGCTCTATGCTCAGAAATCTCTCCTGGCAGGCTTGGGGGACCATATGGGAGGCAAATGCCCTACCTCCATGCTATCTCTCCAGCCCCAAAGAATGATCTTTAAGCAGAGAAGACTGTTCCTAAAACATCTGAGCAACTGCACCTGAGCCATAAGCTCAAGTTCTGGACTTCTTTCCATCATGTGGGACAGAACCTTAAAAAAGTCTTGGGGGGGCCGGGCGGTGGCGCTAAAGGTAAGGTGTCCTGCCGTGCCTGGTGCTAGCCTTGGAAGGACCGCGGTTTCGATCCCCCGGTGTCCCTTATGGTCCCCCAAGCCAGGAGCAACTTCTGAGCACATAGCCAGGAGTAACCCCTGAGCGTTACTAAGTGTGGCCCAAAAAACCAAAAATAAAAAAAAAAAAAAAAATCTTTGGGGCCAGAGTGGTGGCGTGGAGAGATAAGATGTCTGTCTTGCGCGTGCTTGCCTAGGATGGACTGCGGTTTGTCCCCTGGCGTCTCATAGGGTCCCCCAAGCCAGAAACAATTTCTGAGCGCATAGCCAGGAGTAACCCTGAGCTGACCAGGTGTGGTCCCCAAAAATAAAAAGTCTTTTGGGGCTGGAGCAATAGTGCAGCAGTAGGGCATGTACCTTGCACTGTTTGTTAAGTTCTGTTAAGTTCGCTAGTGAGGGGCCAGAGAGATAGCATAAAGGTAAAGCGTTTGCCTTGCGTGCAGAAGATCAGTGGTTCAAATCCCGGCATCCCATATGGTCCCCTGAGCCTGCCAGGAGCGATTTCTGAGCATAGAGCCAGGAGTAACCCCTGAGCGCTGCCGGTGTGACCCAAAAAAAAAAACCCCAAACCAAACAAAAAAGTTTGCTAGTGAGTACTGTTATATATGAAAACATTTCCATAAGATTATTATCTTATTGATCCTACCCTAATCAATAATTGTGCCCTACCCTAGGGTGTGACCTGGTAATAGTATATTGGATAGTATATATAAAAGTATATATTATATTGGATTTTTTTTCTGGTTTTTGGGCCACACCCGGTGACACTCAGGGGTTACTTCTGGCTATGCGCTCAGAAGTTGCTCCTGGCTTGGGGGACCATATGGGACGCCGTGGGATCGAACCGCGGTCCATCCAAGGCTAGCGCAGGAAAGGCAGGCACCTTACCTCTAGCGCCACCGCCTGGCCCCTTATATTGGATTCTTACTTGGCATTCTGCTCCCACCCTAGGGTGGTACCTGATTCTTGTGTATAAAAGCAAGGGTTTGTGGAAGGCTGGGGCTTTTTCTGGGGTGATTCTGGGGCGAATTCTTCAGCCTTATTCACTGAATAAAGCTGATCTCCTGAAGCCCGACTGCCTGTGAGTTTTCTACCCACTGCTCTCCTGAACCTAGATACCCACCAGCTGAACAGAGTGGCAGACACGTCCAAGCTGAGGAGAAAGACCTCATCCTCCATCCCACCATCATCCAGCCCCATCCCAGGGCTGATCTGCAACATAGAAGACTTGCAACAAGGTACTTGAGTAAAGATGAAACCTATGAAAAGCTGTAAGAGTGTCTAGTGAGAGTATGGGATGTTAGTGTATATATAGTAACATTTAAGGATGCAACATAATAATAAATGTTTCAGCAGGTGTGTTAGGAAAATAAGATCAGTAAGTGAGAAGTGGATTTCTGAGCGCACAGCCAGAAGTAACCCCTGTCACCAGTGTGGCCCCCCCCCCAAAAAAATGTCTTTTTAGAGTTCAGAGATGGCTCAAATGCTGGAGGTGCTGGGCCTGAGCCTCTGAGCATCACTAAGTGTGAACCTGAAGCCAATAACAAAGAAGGCAAAAAGAGTTAAATCAACCAAAAAGAAAATGAAAAGAAAAGAAAAGAATCTGGGAAAAGGGGACGGAGAGATAGCATGGAGGTAAGGTGTTTGCCTTTCATGCAGAAGGTCATTGATTTGAATCCCGGAGTCCCATATGGTTCCCCGAGCAATTACCAGGAGCAATTTCTGAGTATGGAACCAGGAGTAACCCCTGAGCACTGCTGGGTGTGACCCAAAAACAAAAACAAAAAAAAAAAAAAAGAGTAAAACAAAATTATAATATCTGGCTCCCTCTGGGGCTGAAGCGATAGTACAGGGGGGGGGGGGGGGGTCCGAGTGGTCATTTACCTGGCATGTGTTGTGACAAACGGGTTCGATCCTTGTGTGATCCATATGTTTCAAAAGCACTGCCAGGAGTAACTCCTGGGCACCGCCAAGTGAGGGTCTCTCCAAAAATCTGACTTGTTCTTCAAGCCCCTGTTCTTCAAGCCCCTGTTCTCCCTTGAATACCAATCTCATTATCTTATCTCTCTGTATGTTTGCCTATTTCCAGGTATCACTCCTGGCAATTTTCAGGGGACCTTCTTATACTGTCTCTTCAGTCCCTAAAGGCACAGTTTTGAAAATCTTCCTAGTAATAGTCACACAACACGTGCGACACTTGCACAAAGACTCAGGGTTGGGGCCGGGAAGGTGGCGCTGGAGGTAAGGTGTCTGCCTTGCAAGCGCTAGCATAGGAAGGACCGTAGTTCGATCCCCCAGCGTCCCATATGGTCCCCCCAAGCCAGGGGCGATTTCTGAGCGCATAGCCAGGAGTAACCCCTGAGCATCAAACGGGTTTGGCCCAAAAACCAAAAAAAAAAAAAAAAAAAAAAAGACTCAGGGTTATTTTCTTTTTTCTTTTTTTTTTTGGGGGGGGGCCACACCCGTTTGACGCTCAAGGGTTACTCCTGGCTATGTGCTCAGAAATCGCCCCTGGCTTGGGGGGACCATATGGGACGCTGGGGGATCGAACCGCGGTCCTTCCTTGGCTAGCGCTTGCAAGGCAGACACCTTACCTCCAGCGCCACCTACCCGGCCCCAGGGTTATTTTCTGGCACCTTAAAGTGTCCCCAAGCATCCTTGGGTATGACTCAGGTGAGCCTCAGCTCCACTGGGCCCAAACAAGAGCACTAACCTCCCCCCTGTCCTAGTTGGTTGCATATAAAAGAATGTGAGTTATTTTATTACCTTCATCATCCTTACTATTCTTGCCAAGATAGGGAGGGGAGCATCCACACCTCCTAGATGAAGGAAGCATAAAACAGTCAAAGGATGAATCCTATGAGCCAGTAGGGGGAGGAATGAGATCCGTACCCTAACAGTATCAGGGCTGAGACCATCACTGTCTCATCAATGTGGCCCTGTGGGGTGTGAGTGATTTCCACCATGCAGCTGGCCAAGGAGAGTTCCAGGCATTCATAAGGTCATCTTTCCAGAATCACTTGACTGGTGAAATGAGGCTTCAATCTCTGGGGGAGAAGTGCTCTTGGTGCTGGCAAGAGATGCTGTGTCAGACCGGAGCAACAGCACAGCAGTAGGGCATTTGCCTTGCACGAAGCAGACCAAGACAGACCTGGGTCCAATTTCCGACATCCTATGTGGTCCCCAGAAGTAACCCCTGAGCATCATCTGGTGTGGCCCGAGAGAAATGTTGTGTCAACAAAGAGAGAACAAGAGGCATGGCCATGAGAATGTAACATATAATCACACATGATCTACCCACATAGGAGAATCTTTGAGGACAGAGCATGAGAATGGAAGGGACCGGAAGCTGGCACTGGTGCTCTGAGTCAGAGGGTCACAGAAGCATCCAAGGGGCGCATTCAGCTCCCCAGAGGCTCCTCTTTTATTCAGGGCAGGGGTAGCGAACAGGATTTTGACCCTCACTCAAAATGGCAAAATGCAATATGTGTTTAATAGATTATTGTTAAAATTAGATGCTTTTGTGTGAGTGTTCGTCTGTTTTGGCAGGTCACTGCGTGGTGTGGCTCTCTGACTCTCACAGTTGAAAATTTTGGCTCTTTGTGTCGAACTTGTTCGCCACCCCTGATTTAGGGAGAGGAGAGGGTTGGACCACAAATGGTGGTGCTCAGGGGCTACCCCCAGATCTGAGCTTTGGAGTCTCTCTGACAGTGCTCAGGTAGATGGCCATGGAGTATTGAGGACTGATTCCAGGCCTGCAGCATGTTTCAGAATAGCTCCAGTGTTCTCCAGTCAGTGTGCTCCAGCCCTCACAGAACCACTTTCAAGGGGATAGTCTCCTGGGCTCAGACCACTGTCCAGAATATCACAACCTCTTCTGCTTCTCCCTACAGGCCTTCCAACAACCCATCACTCTTTGGGGTTAAAATCCAAGAAGTAATCATGCCAGAGAAATACTACAACAGGGAAAGCATTTGCCTTGCACGTGGTCATCATGGTTTGATCCTTGGCATCTCATAGGATCCCCAGGAAGCCCCAGTAGGTGTGATTCCTGGTTGCAGAGCCAGGAGTAAGCCCTGATCATCACAGTTTGCGGTGCCAAACAAACAAAAACAATGAGTATATGGGGAGGCAAACATATAAAACAGACTTCCGGGAACATGCCAAGGGTAATTCTGGGACGAGTTGAGGCTAAGCCTCAGGGTGAGAGTCTGCTCACTATGGGTGCTCCCCCCATGAGCACATTCCAGCTTCTGACTAGAGTGAGTGGCACTGCCAGCCTGATGTCTCCAAGTTATGTGACTGCTGGCTCTTCTCAGAGCATGCTTGGAGTAGGACACAGAGCACATAGGTAAATGCACTGGGCCTTGCTTGCAGCCCACGTGGGTTCCTTCTCTAGGACCCCCTATGGTTTTCCAAGCCCCACCAGAGGTAATTCCTGAACACAGAGCCAGAAGTAAGCCCTTAGCATGGCCAGGTCTAGCCCAAAAACCAACAAAAGAAGCACATAAACAAACAATAAAAGACAAGCCAGCAAATCTGGGAAATAAGGGCCTTGACTTATTGGAGCTGGAAGAGAAATAACCACAGGTTCCTTCAGCTCCTTTATTTTGCTTGGTTTTGAGGCCACACCCTGAGCTGCTCAGGGATGACTCTTGGCTCTGCACTCAGGAATCACTCCCTGGCAAGGCTCAGGGGATCAAATGAGATGCCGGGATCAGCTCAAACCTGGGTTGCCTGAGTGCAAGGTAAACACAAGTAGGACACTTGCCTCATCTGCAGCTGATCTGGGTTTGATCCCAGCATCCCATATGCCCCCTTGCGCAAAGCCAGGTGTAACTTCTCAGCACAGAGCCAGGAATTACCCCCGAGTACTGCCAAGTGTGCCCCCCACCAAAAGAAAAAAAAATAATCCAAAACCTTAATCGGTCTGGACCTCTGTGTCAGGGAATTTGACTTAATATCTGTGGGCCTGCTGCCTTCTAGGTTTGATTATTTTGCATCTTAAAGGGGTGGCTAAAAGACTACCACCTGCCCAGCAGCTGTTGCAAAGAGCCAATTTGGGGGTGCTGTTTGTCAAGTTGTTTGTCAAGGTCATGCCCTGTGACCCACCAGGGCCTTACCCAGTAGTACTCAGGGGTTCGGGAGAGATGTCTAGTGGTGGGCCGGAGTGATAGCACAACAGTAGAGCTTGCACGTGGATGACCTGGGATGGACTCAGCTTCGATCCCTGGGATCCCATATGGTCCCCCGAGCCTGCCAAGAGCAATTTCTGAATGCAGAGCCAGGAGTAACCCCTGAGCGACGCTGGATGTGGCTCAAAAACAAAACAAACAAACCAACAAAAAGCAGTCTAGTGGAGCTGGGCACGGGTGGGCAGTCAGTGCAGGATGGAACTGGAGGATGGAAGAGGGTTCAGGTGTGTAGAACCCTGGTGCACACTTACCAGGCATGATGAAGGACGTGCGAGAGGAACCAGGCAGATGAATCTACAGCCATCTGGGTTTGCTGCTCTTCAGACAGGAGAGAGAGAAGGGAAGTGAATATTCCAAGAATGTCATTCATGTCAATTCAGCAGCAGCAGGACGTGGGAGGCGCCACAGAGACACAAGCAAATGGGAAAAAAAATTTTTGCTCCCTGACAATCAGGCCTGCTCCACCTGGTCAGTAAGGAGGAATGACTGTGCCTAGCTTTGTCTTTCACATAGGCTCCAAGGGCGGAATGGTCAAATTCTTTTTTTTTTTTTTTTTTGGTTTTTGGGCCACACCCAGTAACGCTCAGGAGTTACTCCTGGCTATGCGCTCAGAAGTTGCTCCTGGCTTGGGGGACCATATGGGACACCGGGGGACCATATGGGACACCGGGGGATCGAACCGCGGTCCGTCCAAGGCTAGCAGCACAAGGCAGGCACCTTACCTTTAGCACCACCCCCCAGCCCGGAATGGTCAAATTCTTACTGGAGCTTGAACTAATGGTGAAAGTAGGAGGGAGGGGGTTCTGGGACAACCAAAGTCTCAGTGTAGACTCCCCAGAAACAATGCCATGTGCCTCTCACTCTCTTTGGCTTGGCGGTAAGAGCTTTTACAGTTGCTTTTTTTTTTAACTTCATTTTTTTATTATTATTTTTTTTTACATATTGTTGACAATATTATTTTAGGTACATATTTACATAAAATCAAGGGGGATTCCCATCACCAGATTGTCTTCCCTATACCTCCATTTTTGTCCTCCCTCCCATTTCCTCTTCCCTCACCCCCAGGGCGGCTAGAATATGTGGTCCCCTCTGTATCTGACCTACTACTTAGTAGTCTTGCACCTGTTTGGTCTTGATGTCTCCCTTATTTCCCCCTCTAGCTGGAGGCAGGACTAGCTAGTTCAAGATGCATGGTTTTGTTTGAAAAAGAGAAAAGTAATAAACTGGGGTAAGAGTCTAATACGCTGAAAATGGGCAGAATCCTTCTAGGGGCTCTCATCAACGCTTTGAGAGATGAAGGAGATAAAGAAGGTGAAACACTCCACTAGTACCAAAAGAAGTGTCAAATATCCAGTGAGGACTCCAGCTATATTGATAAGCACCACCAAAAAACAAAAAAACAAAACAAATAAACAAAAAACTACAGTTGCTTTTTTTTTGTTTGTTTTTGTTATTTGGGTCACACCGGTGGTTGCTCAGGGGTTACTCCTGGCTCTGTGCTTAGAAATCGCTCCTGGCAAGCTCGAGGGACCATATGGGACACCAGAATTCAAACCATAGTCCATCCTGGAACGGATGCAAGGCAAGGCAAATGCCCTACCGCTGTGCTATCTCTCCAGCCCTGGCATCACATATTGTTCCCCAAGTCTGACACTAGTAATTTCTTTTTTTTTTCTTTGTTTGTTTTTGTTTTGGGGTCACACCCGGCAGTGCTCAGGGGCTACTCCTGGCTCTATGCTCAGAAATCACTCCTGGCAGGCTCAGGGGATAGGATGTCGGGATTTGAACCACCATCCTCTGCATGCAAGGCAAACATCCTACCTCCATGCTATCTCTCCGGTCCGAGCCACTAGTAATATCTGAGCGCAGAGCCAGGAGAAACTCCTGAGCATAGCCAGATGTGGCCCCAAAACAAACAAAGACAAAAAAATGGGATTAGGGGCTTGCGGTAGTACAGCGGGAAAGGCGCTTGCCTTCCTTGCATACAGCCAACCCAGGTTTAATCCCCAGCATCGCATATTGGTCCCCCAAGCCCACCAGGAGTAATTCCCGGATGCAAAGCCAGGAGTAATACCCAAGCACAGCTGGGTGTGGCTCAAAAAACATATAGACATATAAACAAAAAAAGTGATCAGAGGATGATAGTTCACCAGGCTGAACTTTGCATGTGGTATTGAGGCAGTAAGAACAAAATTGAATAGAAACCAAGCCTGGGGCCGGAGAGATAGCATGGAGGTAAGGCGTTTGCCTTTCATGCAGGAGGTCTTCGGTTCGAATCCCGGCGTCCCATATGGTCCCCCGTGCCTGCCAGGAGCAATTTCTGAGCCTGGAGCCAGGAATAACCCCTGAGCACTGCCGGGTGTGACCCAAAAACCACAAAAAAAAAAAAAAAAAAGAAAGAAACCAAGCCTGATCCTGATCCACAGACCTTTTTTGAAGCACCCCAAACATGTCGAGAGCCCGCCCTCGACATGGCGTTTAGCCGGTTCTATGCTCAGGAATCACTCCTGGCGGGGCTCAGGGTACCAATATGGGGTGCCAAGGAATCGAATTCAGGTCGACTGCGTGCCAGGCAAGCACCCTCCTAGCTGTGCAGTCTCTCCTATCCTCTTCTGTGGGGGGATTTGCTAGACAACATCTTTAAACTGAGTCCATCAGCCTTGTTCATATATCCTACATGAAGCACAGATTCATATCCTGAGCAGGCCTGGAAAACCATCCTTGCAGGGAAATTGGTCCAGACCTCTGATCCTTGGACAAAACTCCACCCCCTTTGCCTCCCCTTGAGAAATGCCTGTTCTGATTGGCTTGGGCGTAGACACCTGAGCCAATCACAGTCATGGAAGGGAATTAACTCCTAGGCCAATGAGGACCCATCCAGGAGCAGAGGAAAGTGATTGGTCTATGTTCAGTCACGTGAGCACAGGGGCCGGGCCTTAGGAAAAGTAGACTGGATGCCACTTGTCAAATCAGGCAATGTGTCCTACCCAAAAACCCCAACACACACACACACACACACACACACACACACACACACACACACACACACACACACACACTCAATCAGGCAATGTGTCCTACCCAAAAACCCCAACACACACACACACACACACACACTCTCAGGTTTATCAAACAGATTAAATAAGAAAATGTCTCTAAAGCACTCAGCACAGAGCCTCACACCTATTATTAAGCTTATCTGTGTTGTTAGTGGGAGCTGAACTGAGTTCATAGGACTGCTAAATTGGTTTCCAAAGCAAAGAACAGAGAGTACTGGCAGGATTGATTTTTTTTTTTAATACAGTTAAAAGAGAAAGAGTATAAATATTCGCAACCATTTGGCAGCTTTCAGATGCCCAAAGCAGCCAAGGGACTGTGCCTAGGCTTGGTCAGATCGGATATCCAGGAACAAAGAAATAAACGCAGAGGAATGAAATAACTGAGTGGGTGGAGACAGATGGCTTAACAGCAAAGGGTCAGTAGCCCGGGCCTTGTGGCCCCCTTTTGTGTCCTTTCCCAAGTTCTGGGAGACATCTAGGAAATTTTGGGTTTATTTGGGGTGTTGCATTTCCAAGACAGATGTCTCCCCTTGATGCCTTGAATTCAGCATTAACACACAGTAGCTCCCCCAGCAAATTAAATCTATGCTTTTCTAGCAATATCTTTATCTTGAGGATTTGGGGCCACACCCATTTGTGCTCACGGACTACTCCCCAGCTCTGTGCTCAGGAGACTGTGCTCAAGTGCTGGGAATGAACTTGAGTCTCCAACATACAAAGCATATGTTTAACTTGTTTCGTTATTTCTCTGAACCCTGTCTTTGAATCATGTTAAATATAATTAAGCATCTCCTTAGTGAGGGTTTCTCCAAGAATCACATAAACTGGGATCCCCACAAAACAGGAATCTTCTGAACACAAGCCCAAACCCAACTTCCAGAGAGTTTAGCCAAAAGCAAGAAGTAACTGATGTGCAGAAGCCTGAAAACTTAGGGGCAGGTAACAGATCTCTCTCTCTCTCTCTCTCTCTCTCTCTCTCTCTCTCTCTCTCTCTCTCTCTCTCTCTCTCTCTCTCTCTCTCTCTCTCAGCATTGGGCTGTGCTAACTCCTAACTCTGCACTCAGATATTACTCCTGGCAAGCTCAGTGGATTATATAGGATGCTCAGGCACCAACCATTCGTTCTGCCTTTGATTCTTCCTTCCTTCCTTCCTTCCTTCCTTCCTTCCTTCCTTCCTTCCTTCCTTCCTTCCTTCCTTTCATCCTTCCTTCCTTCCTTCCTTCCTTCCTTCCTTCCTTCCATCCTTCCTTCCTCCTTCCCTCCCATCCTTCCTCCCTCCCTCCCTTCTTTCTTCCTTCCCCTCTCTTTCTTTTTCCCTCCCTTCCTCCCTCCTTTTCCTTCCTTCCTTCCTTCCTTCCTTCCTTCCTTCCTTCCTTCCTTCCTTCCTTCCTTCCTTCCTTCCTTCCTTCCTTCCTTCCTTCCTTCCTTCTTCCTACCCCCTCTCTCACACTCTCTCCTTCCCTACACCTGATACAGCACAGGATTTCTTTCTGACTATGCTCAGGGATCACTCCTGGAAATGCGAAGGGGACCACATGCGGTGCCAGAGGATTCAACTCAGGTCAACCACATGCAAGGCAAATGCCCTCCCTACTGTCCTCTCGATCGGGTCCTTCATCCTAACTTATTTATTTTTGCAGAAAGGGGCATTTCCACGCACACGAGGTCAGCCTGTATTCGCCCAGTCGATCAGCCAGTGTTAGGAAACCATGAGCCGGAGAGAAAGTAAGTACTCCTGTTTCCCCATAACTAGAACCTTTGGCTGTAGGAAGAGAAAGCTGCGAGTCGGTTGTCCAGGACACCGGATCTGTGGCCTGATCCTCCCGCGGCGCCTGGTGACCCAGAAAGCTGGAAGAGGCCTGGAGTCACGCTGCCTTCCAGGACGCAGGACGCTTTTTTTTTCAGGCTCATCAAAGGGAGTTTCTTTAACATACTCGCAGAGGCGGAGGCTCCTGCTGCTGCTGCTGCTGCTGAGAGTGAGAGACTGGGCTCCCAGGGCTCCCTTCCTAAAATAGTGGGGCCTGCGAGCCAGTGGGGTGCGGCTCCCCCTTCCACTTCACATCCTGCACATCCGTTTTCATCTGTGTCTCCAGGGAGCCTGGGCCGTATCTTCCCCTTGTAAACCAGGGAGACTCTGCCTTTCGCTTCCCAGGATAAGCAACCTGGAGAGCTGGATCTGGAAAAGGATCCTTATGGGAGGAAGCTGGGTCCAGGAGAAGGACCCTGCCTGTCTTTGGGGGAGCGCCTACAGTCTTCAGACAGGTCCAGGAAAGGGAAAGGCTCAGGGGACCATATGGGATGCCGGGATTTGAACCACCGTCCTTCTGCATGCAAGACAAATGCCCTACCTCCATTCCATCACTCTGGGCCCCCCTTTTTTATTTAATTTTTATTTCTTTTCTTTTTTTTTTTTATTATTTTTGGGCCACACCCGTTTGACGCTCAGGGGTTACTCAGAAATCGCCCCTGGCTTGGGGGGACCATATGGGACGTCGGGGGATCGAACCGCGGTCCGTCCTACACTAGCACTTGCAAGGCAGACACCTTACCTCTAGCGCCACCTTCCCGGCCCCCTTTTTTTAAATTTTTGATTGATTAATTGATCGGTTTCTGGGCCATATCTGGCAGCACTCAGGGGTTACTCCTGGCTCAGAAATCGCCCCTGGCAGGTTGGGGGACCATAGGGGACTCTGGGAATCGAACCAGATCCCTCTCGAGTGGGCTGCATGCAAGGCAAATGCCCTACCACCGCTGTACTATCTCTCTGGCTTCCTACCTTCCTCCTTTGTACTTGAAGGTGTTAATAGCTTATAACCAATGCTAAGAATTGCCATAACCACAGCAGACATGAGAACCCCCTTAGTTCAAATACACACATAAACAGTCCTGGGAACTGTGATTTTTATTGTTGTGTATGTAAACATTTCAATGGAATTATTATGTTACTAACCCTACCCTGATCCGTGATTGTGCCCTACCCTAGGGTGTGACCTGGCATTCTGCTCCCCCCTAGGGTGGCACCTGATTCTGCTCCCACCATTGGGTGGTATCTGATCCCACCATTGGGTGGTACCTGATTCTGGGGTATAAAACAAGGGTGTGTGAAAGGCGAAGGGCTTTTTTCCTGGGCCCTATTCTGGGGCCTTTTGGCTTTGGCCTCTTCACAGAATAAAGAGCTGTTTTCTTCGGAAGCCTGACTGCCTGTTGGCTTTCTTCCCGCCGCCTTTACTCACCTCAGAACCGCCGGCTGACCAGGGTAACAGACGAGTGGTCCGAGGTGGAGGAGAAAGGCCTCATCCTCCATCCCTCCATCAGTCAACCCCAACAAGGGCTGACTTGCAACATTTATTCCCCTTTCACAGCTGTGAAAATCAGTCTAGGAGGTGCTGCAACTTACTTGTTCTTGTTCTCCTCCCATCACAGGGAATGGAGTTTGGGTTTGGACTTAAGCCTCCTCTGTCCAGACTTCCATTTCAATTGCAAATGCCCAGGGAGAGGATTCCTCTTTGTCCAGAGGAGTCAGCTACACAAACCAAGTCCAATGAAGAGGTACAGGGACCCTAGAGATGTCTCAAGTGGCAGGAATACAGGTTTTGCTTGTGGGAGCCCTGAGCTTGATCTCCTTCACCACAGGGCCCCTCAAACACTGGCATGTGTAGCAACCAAACAAAAAAGCAAAAGCAAGCAAATCCATCAGAATCTTTTCCCAAAAGCATCAATGTCTGGGGAAGGAATTGTGAGTTCTCGGCACCTGGGAAACATGTCTTTGTCTGCCCACCTTTTTTTTTGGGAGGGGGTGTGAGGTCCACACCAGTGAGGCTCAGGGGTTACTTCTGGCTCTGCACTCAGAAATCACTTCTGGCTTGTGGGACCATATGGGACGCTGGGGAAAGGGTAATCAAACCACTTAGCATGGATTACTTCATTTCTTCTGAAAAAAATGGCAGGATAGGGGCCGGAGCTATAGCACAGCGGTAAGGCTTTTGCCTTGCACGCAGCCAACATAGGACGAACTCTGGTTTGAACCCAGCATCCCAAACGGTCCCCCAAGCCCTCCAGGAGCGACTTTTGAGCACAGAGCCAGGATTAACACCCCCTCCCCAATACCACTGGGTGTGACCCAAAAACCAAAACCAAACCAAAATAAAAAGGCCAGGAAAGACAAGACGTTATAGTTGTTTCCTAGAAGTGTTGCAAGGGAAGGGTAAACATGCAAATGTGGATGCAAATGCCATGCAAATTTGCCAACTAAGTCCTGAATAAATGTTTGCTCTGGCTTTTGCTATTCTCTCAATAGGAATGATAGAAGATAAAGAGCATCAATGTGGGGCCGGGAAGGTGGCGCTAGAGTTAAGGTGTCTGCCTTGCAAGCGACGGACTGCGGTTCGATCCCCCGGTGTCCCATATGGTCCCCCCAAGCCAGGAGCGATTTCTGAGCGCATAGCCAGGAGGTAACCCCTGAGCATCAAACTGGTGTGGCCCAGAAAATAAAAAAAAAAAAAAAAAAAAAAGAGCATCAATGTTTTTCTTCTCTCTCTTTTATTTTATAGGGGAATTTTGAAACAAGCCCTGCAGTGCTCAGGGTTTACCCCTGACTCTGGGGCCATCCTGGTGAGGCTAGCTCGGCCCATATGGGTGCCATGGATCAAACCTGGGTTAGCTACATACAAGGTAAATGCCCTCTGCTGACGTATCTCTCCGAGCGCAGCACCTACATTTGTTAGACCCAATTGATCCCATCTGAAAGAAAAAAAGGAAGAGGGAGAAATTCCACGACTCATGATAGCTATTTCCGTTTGTAATAAATACCAGAGCAGGGCCCGGAGAGATAGCACAGCGGTGTTTTGCCTTGCAAACAGCCGACCCAGGACCACAGGTAGGTTGGTTCGAATCCCGGTGTCCCATATGTCCCCCGTGCCTGCCGAAAGCTATTTCTGAGCAGACAACCAGGAGTAACCCCTGAGCAATGCCGGGTGTGACCCAAAAAAACAAAAATAAATAAATAAATACCAGAGCAGGACCCAGAAATAGCATCAGTGGGTAGGGCATTTGCTTGCATGTAGCTCACCCGAGTTTGATCCTGGCATTCCATAGGGAGCCTGCCAGAGCAATTTCTGAGCATAGAGCCAGTAGTAACCCTGAGTGCTTCCTGATGTAGCCCAAACACCAGAAAAATAAATAAATAAACGGCTGGAGAGATAGCACAGCAGTAGGGCTTTTGCCTTGCAAGCAGCCGATCCAAGATGGATGATGGCATTCCACATGGTCCCCCATGCCTGCCAGAAGTGATTTCTGAGAACAAAGGCAAGGAGGTAACCCTGAGCGCCACTGGGTTGATGACCTAAAAACCAAATAAATAAATAAATAAATAAATAAATAAATAAATAAATAAAACAGGTTAGAAGTCAGATGGCACAGAGGGAGGATACTTGCCTGGCATGCACCTGATTCCAGTTAGCTCCTGGACCATATATGGTGACCCCAAGACCAGTGATCCTGGAGCACAAAACCAGGTGTAAGCCCTGAGCAGTGCCAACTATGCTGTAATTATAAAAGACAAACACATTGGGGCCGGAGAGATAGCATGGAGGTAAGGCATTTGCCTTGCATGCAGAAGGTCGGTGGTTCGAATCCCGGTATCCTATATGGTCCCCGGATCCTGCCGAGGAGCGATTTCTGAGCGTAGAGCTAGGAGTAACCCTGAGTGCTGCTGGGTGTGACCAAAAAAAAAAAAAAAAAAGACAAACACATTGAAACAGTGGGTGTGGGAGAAATGAAGAGGAAGAGGCGTGGAGGGAGAAAAGGAAGGAGACACAACACTAGGTTTTACAAATGTATTGGGGGCTGGAGCCCTAGCACAGTGAGGAGGGCACTACGCCCGCCTTGCACACAGCCAACCCTGATTTCAATCCTCGGCATCTCATAGAGTCCTCTGAGTCTACCAGGAGTCCTCCCTGAGCACAGCTGCTTGTGGCTCAAAAAAAAAACAGTAAGAGGGCCAAGAGATAGCACAGCAACAGGGAGTTTGCCTTCCATGCAGCCGACCCAGAATGGACCTGAGTTCGATCCTTAGCATCCCATATGGTCCCCCCGAGCCTGCCAGGAGCGACTTCTAAATGCAGAGCCAAGAGTAACCCCTGAGCACCGCTGGATGTGGCCCCCCAAAAACAAAACAAAAACAAAACCAAAAAGAGAAAAAAAAAAAAACCCTGACCAATTAAGAAATGAAATTTGGGGAGCCTGAGAGATAGCATGGAGGTAAGGTGTTTGCCTTGCATGCAGAAGGATGGTGGTTCAAATCCCAGCATCCCATATGGTCCCCCGAGCCTGCCAGGAGCGATTTCTGAGCATAGAGCCAGGAGTAACCAGAGTGCTGGCCGGGTGTGAGCCAAAAAAAAAAAAAAAAATAAGAATTGAAGTGTGGTAAGGCTGGAGAGATAGCATGGAGGTAAGGTGTTTGCTTTGCATGCAGAAGGTCAGTGGTTCGAATCCCAGCATCCCATATGGTCCACCCAGCCTGCCAGGAGCGATTTCTTTTTTTTTTTTTTTTGTTTTTTTGTTTTTTGGGGGGGCCACACCCAGCGTGTGCTCAGGGGTTACTCCTGGCTGTCTGCTCAGAAATAGCTCCTGGCAGGCACGGGGGACCATATGGGACACCGGGATTCGAACCAACCACCTTTGGGTCCTGGATCGGCTGCTTGCAAGGCAAACGCTGCTTGTGCTATCTCTCCGGGCCCTAGGAGCGATTTCTGAGCAGAGAGCCAGTAGTAACCCCTGAGCGCTGCCAGATGTGACCCAAAAACAAAAACAAAACAAAACAAAAAAAAAAAAAGAATTGAAATGTGGGGCTGAAGCGGTGGTGCAAGTGGTAGGATGTTTGCCATGCAGGCGCTAACCTAGGACGGACCTGGGTTCGATCCCCAGGCATCCCATATGGTCCCCCAAGACAGAAGCGGTTTCTGAGCACAGAGCCAGGAGTAACCCCTGAGCGATCACCGGGTGTGGCCCAAAAGAAAAAACAAGAATTGAAATGTGAGGCACAGGCTTTGCATGTGGAGTCTTGAATTTATTTTCTAGCACCACATGGTCCCATAAGCACTCCTGGCTCCCCATTCGAATGAGCAGCAAAACTGGAGGCCGTGCTGGGCATTACTGTCTCACACTCCACAGCACCCCAGGAGAGCTCTTCTGCCCGAGTGTTTCTGAAAGGCAAAAGAAATAAAATAATTTTTCTCTGCAGCTTTCCTTAATCTCCTGGACCCCACCCCTTCCTAAATCCCAAGAACCTGCCCTTGACCAAAAATACATTTTTTTTTTGTTTGTTTTTTTGGGTCACACCCGGCGGTGCTCAGGGGTTACTCCTGGCTGTCTGCTCAGAAATAGCTCCTGGCAGGCTCAGGGGACCATATGGGACACCGGGATTCGAACCAAAGCACCTTTGGTCCTGGATCGGCTGCTTGCAAGGCAAACACCGCTGTGCTATCTCTCCGGGCCCCCAAAAATACATTTTAACTGTTGCTAACCTTGTGACTTGTAGGTTATCTAAATCTTGCAAAAATGTGACTTAGCGGGGCCGGGAAGGTGGCGCTAGAGGTAAGGTGTCTGCCTTACAAGCGCTAGCCAAGGAACGGACCGCGGTTCGATCCCCCCGGCGTCCCATATGGTCCCCCCAAGCCAGGGGCGATTTCTGAGCACATAGCCAGGAGTAACCCCTGAGTGTCAAAACGGGGTGTGGCCCAAAAACAAAAAAAAAAACAAAAAACAAAAAATTGTGACTGAGCAAATGTCAAATGGACCACCCTACCTGAAATGAACCACCCTACTGTCATTTTCCACTGTCTGAAAGCTATATAAAGGCTTGTGAAGTCTGGTTCGGAGCTCTCTCTCATCCTCTGGTAGGGCCCCTGCATGCTTGTGTAATAATAATAATAATAATAATAATAATAATAATAATAATAATAATAATAATAATAAAAACCTTGCTTTTGCATGGTCTCTGCCTCTTGAAGTCATTAGAGGGGTGCATGTGAGATTCCCCGACCTTATCATTTCTTCCCTGAAGGCTGCTGGGGAAGGTGTGCTGGGAGCTGCCGAAAGGACCACTGAGGACTGAAAGTGGGATTGTGAGTGAGAGTGATGAAACCACAGTCAGTTCTGCAAGGGAGGAACTCTATTGCTATTGCATGGGAAATAGCAGAACATCATCCGCTACTGGAAATCTTGCTGAGAAGGACCTGTCTGTGGAGGAGGAGAACTCACTGTGGGCTGTCCAGGGGCTGGAGGCAGCTGGACTGCAGTTTAACCTTGAGAACACTTGCTTGTTTTGTTTTGTTTTGGCTTGCTTTTTGGTTATTTGGGCTACACCCAGTGGTGCTCAAGGATTACTCCTGGCTCTGCCTTCAGGTCATTTCATTCCTGGAGGTGCTTGGGGGACCATAGAATGCCAGGGATTGAACTCTGGTTAACCGCTGCAAGGCAAACTTCCTAGGGGCTGTGTTATCGCTCCAGTCCTCTGAGCACTTGCTTTGTGGTGTGAAGTCTTGATCCATGGCCTAAAAGAAACAACTAGTCTCTTTTCATGGACAACTAGTCCACTGCAGTGGACTAGGATGTGAAGGGCCACAGGTGTGGTGAGAACCTGGGTTCCAAGTCCTGGCCTTGCGTCATCCCCCAGTCCCAGTTAGGAGCCATTGAGTGTGTCCCAACCTGACACAAAAAAAGGAAGGACCAGAACAATAGCACAGTGGTAGGGTATTTGTCTTATTTGTTTTGCAAGAGGACGACCCAGGAAGAACCCAGTTTCTTGTATGGTCTCCTGAGCCTGCCAGGAGGAATTTCTGAGCTCAAAGCCACAAGTAACCCAAAAACAAAAACAAAAAAAGGGAAGGAAAGGTGAATAGTCTGATGATATATATAAAACCAGGGCCATGAGTCAGAGAGATAGTGCAAGGGTCAGTGCACTTGTCTGGCCGCTGAACTGGTTTGACATCAAGCTCTAGCAGGAGTGAACCCCGAGCACAGAATCAGGAGTAGCCCCCTGAGTGCCATGGGCATGGCTCCCTCCAAATAAAGCTGGGGCTGCCGTTGGGTTTAACGGTGAAGTGCTAGGGGCCGGAGAGATAATATGGAGGTAGGGCGTTTGCCTTTCATGCAGAAGGACTGTGGTTTGAATCCCGGCATCCCCTGAGCCTGTCAGGAGTGATTTCGGAGCGTGGTGCCAGGGGTGGCCCCTGAGCATTGCCAGGTGTGACCCAAACCCCCCCCCCCCCAAAAATGGTGAAGTGCTTGTCTAGCTGAAAAACCTGGGTTGATGAGGAAAAAAAAAACAAGGAAGGAAGGAAGGGAGGAAGGGATTGAGGAAGGTAGGAGTGGAGTAAGGGAGGGAGGGCAGGAGAGAAAGAAGGACAAAGGAAAGAAAGGAAAGAGGGAAGGAGGAAGGAGAGGAGTGACCAAGGAAGGAAAGAAGGAAGGGGGACTGCAGCAATAGCTCAGCAGTAGGGTGTTTGCCTTCATGTGACTGACCCTGGGATGGACAAGGGTTCGATCCCCAGCATCCCATATGGTCCCCCGAGCCTGCCAGGAGAGATTTCTGAGCACAGAGCCATGAGTAACCCGTGAGTGCCCGCCGGGTGTTTCTTGGTGTTTCTCCTGGCAGGGTTGGGGGGGACCACATGGGAAGCCGGGATTCGAACCACTGACCTTCTGCATGCAGGCAAACAAACGCCTTACCTCCATGCTATCTCTCCGGCCCCGAGACCCTGGGTTTGATTCCTGACATAGTAAATGAGACTGATGATGAAGAGAAGAAAACAGTAAAAAGAAATGGGTGGGGGCTGGGCAGATAGCACAGAAGAGAGGGTACTTGCCCTGCATGCAGCCAACCTACCTGGTCATTCTCCAGCACCCCATAAGGTTCCCTGAACTCCACCACAACTGATCCTAGAGTGGAGAGCCAGGAGTAAGCCCTGAGCTCTGCCGGGTGTGGCCCAAAAGCAAAAAATGAAAAAGCAGGTGGGGCCAGGGCTGACTCAGAGGTCAAGTGTCTCTGCGTTCTGGGCACCATCGCCCACATGCACGCAGCAGGATCCCAATGGCACTGCCATGGAGCACAGCCCAGGTTTCACAAGCCCATGAAACCAAACAAAGATGCCACCCATGTCCCTGTGGGGGGGGGGGTCACTCCTGACAGTGCTGGAGGCCCCCGGAACCATGTGTGCCCAAGGGTCATCCATGCTGGGGTCATACCCAGGTCTGGCCTTTTTCAGGCTTGTGTTCTCTCTACCCACCTGAGTCACAGTTCCAACCGGATCTGTCCTGGCCACACCCAGTGGAAGCTCAGTAACTGACTCCTGGCTCTGCTGTCATGCATTATTCTAGGAAGACTCAGGGGACCATATGAGCCTGGGATCGAACCCAAGACAGGCGTACAAGGCAGGAGCCATATCCCCTGTACTCACCCTCCAGCCCTAGAATTGTTTCCCTCTGGGCCAGAGAGAAAAGGCCAGGGGACCATATGAGCCTAGGATCGAACCCAAGACAGGCAGGCGTACAAGGCAGGAGCCATTATTCCCCTGTACTCACCCTCCAGCCCTAGAAGTTGTTCTCACTTGGGCCAGAGAGAAAGGCCAGAAGGTAAAGTGTTTGCGATGAAGCTAACCCAGTTCCAAACATCACATTTAGTACCTCATGCAACCCGACTCCATTGCCAATCCTGTCACCTACCACCCAAGTCTGGCTTTCCCTCCACCAACTTCCCCAGTTTTCACCTACCACCCCAGCCTGATCCACACCCTTTTTAGTTTAAATTTTTTTGGCCACATTCGATACGTTCTCAGGGAACCATAGAGGATGCAGGAGATCTAAGGCAGGATGCCAGGATGAATTTCAGGGATGCCAGGATTGAAATCAGGGTTGGTTGTGTACAAGGCAAACGCCCTCCCCACTGTGCTATCCTCCCCCCACTCCATATCCATTGTTGCAAGCTTAACAATTATGTCAAAGAAACTTTTATGTATCTGGAAACCAACAAGTTCCTGGATTGATTGTTTTGTTTTTGTTTTGGGGGCCACACCTGTTGGCACTCAGGTGTTACTCCTGGCAGGCTCAGGGGACCACAGGAGATGCCGGGAATCCAACTCGCTTTTGTTCTAGGTCAGCTGCGTGCAAGGCAAATGCCTTACCACTGTGCCACCCAGAGAAACTTTTTTTTTGGTGGGGGTCCACACCCGGAAGCGCTCAGGGGTCACTCCTGGCTCTATGCTCAAGAATCGCCTCTGGCAGGCACGGGGAACCATATGGGATGCAGGGATTCGAACCACTGTCCTTCTGGACGCAAGGCAAATGCCTTACTTCCATGCTATCTCTCCGGCCCCAGAGAAACTTTTTTTTTGGTTTTTGGGCCACACCCGGCAGTGCTCAGGGGTGACTCCTGGCTGTCTGCTCAGAAATAGCTCCTGGCAGGCACGGGGGACCATATGGGACACTGAGATTCGAACCAACCACCTTTGGTCCTGGATTGGCTGCTTGCAAGGCAAACGCCGCTGTGCTATCTCTCCGGGCCCCAGAGAAACATGTTTTAATGACAAGGTTTTAAAGGGTATGACTAGACACCAGATTTCTAGTGCTGGAAGTTCATGCTGGACATTTTTCTTCTCTTTTCTTCTTTTCTCTTTTTCTTTTCTCTCTTTTCCTCCCTCCCTCCCTCTCCCTCCCTCCCTCCCTCCCTCCCTCCCTCCCTCCCTCCCTCCCTCCCTCCCTTCCTTCTTCCTTCCCACACCCAGTGACACTTAGAAATTACTCCTGGCTCTGCATTCAGAAATCACTCCTGGTAGGCTCAGGGGACCATATGGGATGCCAGGGATCAAACCCAGGCCTATGGATGTGCTACCACTTCAACCCCAAGTCCCTGAACTGAGATCTTGGCTGCATATGAGGGTCTGTGGGCAGATCCATCTGCACATGTCCCACCAGAGGCTGTTTTTTTTTTTTTTTTTGGTTTTGTTTTGTTTTTGGGCCACACCCGGTAACGCTCAGGGGTTACTCCTGGCTATGCACTCAGAAGTTGCTCCTGGCTTGGGGGACCATATGGGACGCCGGGGGATCGAACCGTGGTCAGTCCAAGGCTAGCGCAGGCAAGGCAGGCACCTTACCTCTAGCGCCACCGCCCGGCCCCAGAGGCTGTGTTTTGAGTGTGAGTCTTCAGACCAGTCTTAGCTCTGAGACTATGAAATGACTTTAGAGTAGTTGTTTAGTGTTCCTCCTTACCCTTAAAAATAATTCACTGGGCCCGGAGAGATAGCACAGCCTCGTTTGCCTTGCAAGCAGCCAATCCAGGACTAAAGGTGGTTGGTTCGAATCCCGGTGTCCCATATGGTCCCCCGTGCCTGCCAGGAGCTATTTCTGAGCAGGCAGCCAGGAGTAACCCCTGAGCACCGCTGGGTGTGGCCCAAAAACCAAAAACAAAACAAAAACAAAAACAAAAAAAAAATTCACTGGGGCCGGAGAGATTGTCATGGAGGTAAGGTGCCTTGCATGCAGAAGGGTCGGTGGTTCAAATTCCGGTATCTCATATGGTCCCTTGAGCCTGCCAGGAGCGATTTCTAAGTGTAGAGCCAGGAGTAACCTGGTGAAAAAAATTTCACTTTTGGGCCAAAGCTGTAGCATAAGCAGTAAGGCGTGACAGCTAGCCTAGCCTAGCATCCCATATGTCCCCCAAGCCAGGAGCAATTTCTGAGCACATAGCCAGGAGTAACCCCTGGCTACACATCATTGGGTGTGGCCCAAAATCTCCCCCCCCCCAAACCACTTTCGCAAATGAAGGAATTCCAGGCAGCATCTTCATATTTGTTGGATGGGTGGGGATGGGGGATAAGGAGAACATTTAAGAAGCTGGAGCGAGGGCCTGAGCGATAGCACAGTGGGGTAGGGCATTTGCTTTGCGCAAGGCATACCGAGGCTCAGTCCCTGGTATCCCATATGGACCCCCAATCCTGCCAAGAGTGATTTCTGAGCACAGAGCCAGGAGTAACCCCTGAGCGCAGTCAGGTGTAGAAGAAGGAGGAGGAGGAAGACAATAGTATGCTGCCTTGCGCATGTTCAACCTTGCCACCCCAAGCACTGCCAGGAGTAATTTCTGAGCTCAGGAGTGAGTCCTGAGCTTTGCTGTTTGTGGCCCAAAAACAAAACAAACAAACACAATAGAGAGAGGTTGGAGCAATGTTGAGATTTTTTTTTTTTTGGGGGGGGTCACACCCGGCAGTGCTCTGGGTTACTCCTGACTCAATCCCTCCAAGCAGGCTCAGGGGACCATATAGGATGCTGGGATTTGAACCACCATCCTTCTTTCTTTTCTTTTCTTTTCTTTTTTTTTTTTCTTGGCCACACCCGTTTGATACTCAGGGGTTACTCCTGGCTAAGTGCTCAGAAATTGCCCCTGGCTTGAGGGGGCCATATGGGGGATCAAACCATGGTCCTTCCTTGGCTAGCGCTTGCAAGGCAGACACCTTACCTCTAGTGCCACCTCTCCGGCCCCATCGAACCACCATCCTTCTGCATGCAAGGCAAATGCCCTACCTCCATGCTATCTCTTTGCCCCCCCCCTTTTTTAAGTTCAAGGGTCACACCGGCAGCATTCGGGGGTTACTCCTGGCTCTGTGATCAGAAATTGCTCCTGGCAGACTGTGGGGACAATATGGGAAACTGAGAATCAAACCACCATCTGCCCTGGGTTGGCTGCGTGCAAGGCAAACACCCTACCTACTGTGCTATCTCTCTGGCCCAATGTTGAAAATTCTTTTGGAGCCTCTAGATTCCTTTTTTTTGCTTCTCTAGCCACTCCTGGAATGATTCGCATGACAAATGCCAGGTGAACAGAAAATGTCAGCTGAGAAGAAGCCTTGGTTACTCCCCCAATGCCTCCCCAGCACAAGCCTGTGGTTCCAGCTGCTGCAGGCATACTTGAGCTGGCAGGAAAGCAAGAAGCCAGGTATGATGCCCGTCTAGCTTCCTCTATCTGACTGATGGCTGATTTCAGAACTGTTGAGTCCGTTTGGCTGTTGGTGTTGGTTGTTTTTGTTTGTTTGCTTATGAATTTTTGGGGGGGTTGGGCCATACCTGGCAATACTCAGGGATTACTCATGGCTCTGCACTCAGGAATCATTCCTGCAAGTGCTCAAAGGGTCATTATGGGATCAAACAGCAAAATGGCCCCACCAGCTGTGCTACCACGCCCACCCCATCACATCTGCATTTAGAACTGTTCTCCAAATGAATCCCCAGTATCCCATATGGTCCCCTGAGGACTGCCAGGAATAACTCCTGAATACAGAGTCAGTACTCATCCTAGGGTGCCACCAGGTGTGGACCTATTCACAAACCCTTCCCCATCATGGGGTATTGACATGCCCTCCAGAGAATCAATCTAGAAATTTCTTGGAGGGTCAGAGAGATAGTACAATAGGAGGGCATGTGCCAATTATGCAGCTGACCCAGGTTCGATCCCCCGCATCTCATATGGTCCCCCCAAGCCTACCAAGAATAATTTCTGAGCACAGAGCCAGGAGTAAATCCTGAGTAAACCCGCAGGGTGTGGCCCAAAAGCAAAAAAAAAAAAAAAAAGTATTGGAGTCACCAGGAACAAAGGTCCTGATAGGGAGGGGACAGCTTCAAGTTTCTTGGGAAAGGCCCAAGGCCAGAGAGTGTTTGGGCTGGTTCAGAAGGTGGAAAAGCTGATGCTAATCTTTGGGCTACACAACCAAAAATGAATAGAGGGCATGGAGAAAGGTTGTAGAGGCTGGGGTGCCCTTCTGAAGGAGGGGTGCCAAATTGGAAGCTGTAGAAGTTGTAAGGGAGGGTGCCTAGCTCAGGAGAGGGGGGACAGAGACGCAATGGAAGGATGGGGTGAGGCAGAGGTAGCAGGTCCAGGGCCCGGAGAGCTAGCACAGCGGCGTTTGCCTTGCAAGCAGCCGATCCAGACCAAAGGTGGTTGGTTCGAATCCCGGTGTCCCATATGGTCCCCCGTGCCTGCCAGGAGCTATTTCTGAGCAGACAGCCAGGAGTCACCTCTGAGCACTGCCAGGTGTGGCCCAAAAAACAAAAACAAAAAAAAAAAAAAAGCGGTAGCAGGTCCAGCCTGCTGAGTAAAGGTGATAATTGAGAAGCCAATAGGAAGCTGCTACTTGGGTTTCAATTCTGAGGCATCCTTGAGCACTTCCGGGAGTCCAGAGTACTCCCTGGGCATCACTAGTTGTGACCCAAAAAATAAATATTAAAAAAGGGGACGGGGCTGGAGTGGTGGTTCAAGCTGTAGGGCATTTGCCTTGCACATGCTGATCTAGGACGAACCTCAGTTTGATCCCCCGGCGTCCCATATGGTCCTCCAAGCCAGGAGCAATTTCTAAGCACATAGCCAGGAGTAACCCCTGAGTGTCACTGGGTGTGACCCCAAAATCTAAATAAATAAATAAATAAATAAATAAATAAATAAATAAATAAATAAACACAAATACAAAAATAATAAAAGGGATGTTGAGGGCAGATCTGACTTTCCCTAGATGCAAACTATACTCTGGGCATACTTCTTTTTTGTTTTCTTTTGTTTTGTTTTGAGGCCACACCCAGCGGTGCTCAGAGCTTACTTCTGGCTCTTGCACTCAGAAATCCTTCCTGGCAGGCTTAGGGAACCACATGGAATGCTAGGAATTGGGGATGCTGGGAATTGAACCCAGGGAGTCGAAACCAGGTCAGCTGCATACAAGGCATACACCCTACTGCTGTGCTATTGTTCTAGCCCCTGGGCTTACTCTTTTTTTTTTTTTTTGGTTTTTTGGGCCACACCCGTTTGATGCTCAGGGGTTACTTGCACACCTGTTTGATGCTCAGGGGTTACTTCTGGCTAAGTGCTCCAGAAATTGCCCCTGGCTTGGGGGACCGTATGGGGGATCGAAACCTCCATCCTTCCTTGGCTAGCGCTTGCAAGGCAGACACCTTACCTCTAGCGCCACCTCTCCGGCCCCTGGGCTTACTTCTTGATAAAAGGGAAGTCACTTGCATTTATTCATGGAAACACCTTCTACAAGGTGTATATGGCAGGGAACAGTAAATGACTTCTTCATTAGGTTTTCTTTCTTTGTTTGTTTCTTTGTTTCTTTTGTTTGTTTTTTTTGTTTTTTGGGTCACACCTGGCAGTGCTCAGGGGTTACTCTGGGCTCTGTGGTCAGAAATTGCTCCTGGCTGGCACGTCCTGGGTCAACCGCTTGCTAGGCAAACGCCCTACCGCTGTATTATATCTTGGGCCTCTGGGTTTTCATTTTTGTCCCCCCATTTTTTTGGGGGGCCACACCCAGCGTTGCTCAGAGGTTACTCCTGGCTGTCTGCTCAGAAATAGCTCCTGGCAGGCACAGGGGACCATATGGGACACCGGGATTCGAATCAACCACCTTTGGTCCTGGATCAGCTGCTTGCAAGGCAAACGCCGCTGTGCTATCTCTCCGGACCCATGTCACTTTTGCTAAATTTTATGCTGTTATCATTGATGAGATTTTTATGTTTGTTTTTAGTCAACTGATTTTGTTTGTTTTTATTTGGGGAGGGTCTACACCTGGCGGTTCTCAGGGTTGACTCCTGGCTATGCACTCAGGAATTACTTCTTTCAGGATCAGAGAAACCATATGGGATGCTGGGGATCGAGCCTGGGTTGGCCGCATGCCAGGCTAACTCCTTACCTGATGTGCTGTGCTCTGGCTTTATTTTATTTTATTTTATTTTTGTTTTTTTTGGGCCACCCTGGTGATGCTCAGGGGTTACTCCTTGGCTATATGATCAGAAATTGCTCCTGGGGAGCCGAAGAGATAGCACAGTGGTAAGGCATTTACCTTGTATGCAGCAGACCCAGGACAAACTGTGGTTCAAATCCCGGCATCCCATATGGTCCCCTGAGCCTGCCGGAAGGAAGGAAGGAAGGAAGGAAGGAAGGAAGGAAGGAAGGAAGGGAAGGTAGGAAGGAAGGAAGGAAGGAAGGAAGGAAGGAAGGGAAGGAAGGAAAGGAAGGGAGGGAGGAGGGAGGGAGGGAGGGAGGAAGGAAGAGGAAGGGAGGGAGGGAGGGAGGGAGGGAGGGAGACAGAAAGAAGAAAGAAAGAAAAAGAGAGAGAAAGAAAGAAGAAAGGATGGAAGGAAAGGAAGAAAGGAAGGAAGGAAGGGAGAAGGAAGGAAGGAAGGAAAGAAGGAAAGAAGAAAGGAAAGAAAGAGAAATAAATAAATAAGGAAGGAAGACAGACAGCAAGAGAGAACGCAAAGAAAGGAAGAAAGGAAGGAAGGAAGGGCAGGAAGGAAGGAAGGAAGGAAAGAAAAGAAAGAAAGAGGGAGACAGAAAGAAGAAAGAAAGAAAAAGAGAGAGAAAGAAAGAAAGAAAGAAAGAAAGAAAGAAAGAAAGAAAGAAGAAAGAAAAGAAAGAAAGAAAGAAAGAAAGAAAGAAAGAAAGAAAAGAAGAAAGAAAGAAAGAAAGAAAAGAAAGAAAGAAAGAAAGAAAAAGAAAGAGAAGGAAGGAAGGAAGGAAGGAAGGAAGGAAGGAAGGAAGGAAGGAAGGAAGGAAGAAAAGAAACAATGGGTTGGAGAGAGTATCACAGGTAGGGTGTTTGCTGGCCTTGCCTGTGGCAGGCTAGTGTTTCCCAGCATTCCATATGCTTCTCTGAGCCCCTCCAGGAATGATCCCTGAGCACAGAACCAGAAGTAAGCTCTGAACACCATCCAGTGTGTCCTTCCCCTCAACCTGCAGTTTTCGTTTTCTTTTTCTTTTTTTGCCCCCATCAGTGCTCAGGGGTTACTCCTGGCTCTGCGCTCAGAAATCGCTCCTGGCAGACTCAGGGATCATGTGGGATACCAGGGATTGAACCTGGGTCCATTCCAGATTGGCAGCATGCAAGGCAAACACCTACAGTGTGCTATCACTCCAAATCTGCAATTTTCATTCTTCTTTCTTTCTTTCTTTCTTTCTTTCTTTCTTTCTTTCTTTCTTTCTTTCTTTCTTTCTTTCTTTCTTTCTTTCTTTCTTTCTTTCTTTCTTTCTTTCTTTCTTTCTTTCTTTCTTTCTTTCTTCCTTCCTTCCTTCCTTCCTTCCTTCCTTCCTTCCTTTCTTTCTTCCTTATTTATTTCTCTTTCTTTCCTTTCTTCTTTCCTTCTTTCCTTCCTTCCTTCTTCTTTCTTTTTCTTTCTTTCTCTTTCTTCTTTCCTTCCTTCCTTATTTATTTCTCTTTCTTCTTTCCTTCTTTCTTTTCTTTTCTTTCTTTCTTCCTTCCTTCCTCCTTCCTCCTTCCTTCCTTCCTTCCTTCCTTCCTTCCTTCCTTCCTTCCTTCCTTCCTTCCTTCCTTCCTTCCTTCCTTCCTTTCTTGTTTGTTTTTTATTTTGTTTTTTTGGGCCATACTCGGAGGCACTCAGGGATTACTCCTGGCTGTGCCCTCAGAAATTGCCCCTGGCAGGCTGAGAGACCAAAAGGGATGTCTGGAGTCGAACAGGTCCCTCCCAGATCAGCTGCATGCAAGGCAAACGCCATACCGCTGTGCTATCTCTCTGACCCCCCAATAATTTTTTTGTGGGCCACACCTGGTGATACTCATGGGTTACTCTGGCTATGCACTCAGAAATTACTCCTGTCTTGGGGGACCATATGGGACCCTGGGGGATTGAAGTGCAGTCCGAACCACAGACTCTTTTTTTTTTTTTTTTTTTTTTTTTGGTTTTTGGGCCACACCCGGTAACGCTCAGGGGTTACTCCTGGCTATGCGCTCAGAAGTCGCTCCTGGCTTGGGGGACCATATGGGACGCCGGGGGATCGAACCGCGGTCCGTCTCCTAGGCTAGCGCAGGTAAGGCAGGCACCTTACCTCCAGCGCCACCGCCCGGCCCCACCACAGACTCTTTACCACTCCACACTACTGCTTCAGCCCCTCATAATTCTTTTATTTTTGGGGTGGGGGTCACACCCAGCAGTGCTCAGTGGTTACTACTGGCTCTACACTCAGAAATCACTCTGGGATGCTCGGGGGACCATATGGGATGCCGGGATTCGAACCACTAACCTTCTGCATGGAAGGCAAAAGCCTTGCCTCTATGCTATCTCTTCGGCCCCCAGGGGCGATTTCTGAACTCAGCCGGGATTAACCCCTGAGCACTGGCAGATGTAACCCAAAAACAAACAAACAAAAAGTTTATAATAAGAGAGAAGGGAGAAAGGTAGTGGAGATATAGATCAGTGTGCAGCACACCTGGGTTCCATCCCCACCACCAGGGAGGATTTGCTGAGTTCAGAAGGAGTGCTCCTAGGTACCAGGAGAGTGCCCTGAGCTGAGTTTGCCCTAGTAAGCTGAATAAGTCCTGCTGGGTGTGTCCTCCAACTTCAACCAAAGAAGCAAACAAAATAATAGCTGATGTTTACATGGCTGTGGTATGAATGATTGTCCATATTTTCCCAGTACCACTGACGTAACTTGCTAATCAGGAAATAAATGGCTTCTCCACAGTCTAATCTAACTATTGAGTAAAGAGAAAACTCCTTGGACTGACTGATCACATGTTTTCTTAAAGTTTGATGCAGGCACTGTACCCAGCTCTACAGGGGGTGATGTCAAAACACAAAAGGGGGGGCCAAAAGCCAGAACTGCCTCTTTCTTTATTAAACTACTATTTGGGGCCGGGTAGGTGGCGCTGGAGGTAAGGTGTCTGCCTTGCAAGCGCTAGCCAAGGAAGGACTGCGGTTCGATCCCCCGGCGTCCCATATGGTCCCCCCAAGCCAGGGGCGATTTCTGAGCACATAGCCAGGAGTAATCCCTGAGCGTCAAACGGGTGTGGCCCAAAAACCAAAAAAAAAAAAAAAAAAAAAAAAAAACACAAAAGGGGGGAATCTGGAGGTTGGAGCAATGGCACAGCAGGTAGAGTATTTGCCTGGCACATGGTCAGTTCCTGGCATTTCGTATGGTACCCTGAGCCTGCCAGGAGTAATTTTTTTTTTCTCCAGGAGTAATTTTTGTTTTGTTTTGTTTTTGTTTTGGGCCATACCCGGTGGCGCTCAGAAGTTACTCTGGCTCTGTGCTCCAAAATCACTCCTGGGGGGACCATATGGGATGCTGGGGATTGAACCTGGATCCTTCCCGGGTCAGCAGTGTGCAAGGCAAATGCTTTACCACTATGCTATTACTCTGGCCCCAAGAGTAATTCTGAGCAGAGCTACGAGTAACCCCTGAGCACCACTGGGTGTGCCCCCAAAACCAAAAGAAGTGGGTCTGGAGAGATAGTACAGTGGGGAGGACACTTGCCTTGCTCATGACTGACCTGGGTTTGGTCCTTAGCAGCCCCTGTCATTCCCAGCAACACTAGGAGTTATTCCTGAGTGCAGAGCCAAGAGTAAGTCCTGAGCACTGCCAGGTATGGCCCATAAAACAAACACTTAAAAAAAAAATTTTTTTTTTTTTTTTGGTTTTTGGGTCACACCTGGCAATGTTCAGGGGTTATTCCTGGCTCTACACTCAGCAATCGCTCCTGGCAGGTTCGGGGGACCATATAGGATGCCAGGATTCGAATCACCGTCCTTTTGCATGCAAGGCAAAGGCCTTACCTCCATGCTATCTCTCAGCCACCCCCCTTATTTAAAGTCAATCAAAGTTGAATTTTTTGAGATTGGGAAGCCAGCTTCAAAGCTGGGAGTGGCTGCTTTATGGCAGAAAGCCTGGCGTTGCTCCCTGCAGTCACCTCTTTCCTGAACACCTCTGAAATATCCCTAAATTCTGGGTGAGGAATGACACAGAGCACAGCCAGGGGTGGTCCCCAAAACAACTAAACAAAGAAAAGTGCACGGGGTTTTGAGTGATAGCGCAGTGCCTTGTTTGTGGCTGACCTGAGTTCAAACCCCAGCTTCCCATATGGTTCCCCAAGCCTGCCAGGAATGATTTCTGAGCACAGAGCCAGGAGAAACCCCTGAGCACCACTGGGTATGGCCTAAAAATAAAAAAAAAAAAGAAGGAAGGAAGGAAGGAAGGAAGAAAAGAAGGAAGGAAAAGAGAAAGAAAGAAAAGAAAAGTGTGTAGGGTAGGGCCTGGAGAGATAGCACAGCGGCGTTTGCCTTGCAAGCAGCCAATCCAAGACCAAAGGTGGTTGGTTCGAATCCCGGTGTCCCATATGGTCCCCCGTGCCTGCCAGGAGCTATTTCTGAGCAGACAGCCAGGAGTAACCCCTGAGCAACGCCGGGTGTGGCCCAAAAACCAAAAAAAAAAAGAAAAAGAAAAAAAAAAGAAAGAAAGAAAAGTGTGTAGGGGCCAGAAGGATGGCTCAAAGGGCTGGAGCACAGTTCTAGGGTTCAAACCCAGACACAGCCTGGTTCCCCTGAGCCCCGCCAAGAGCAGCCCCAGAGTATAGAGTTGGGAGTAAAAGCCTGGCTTTGCTTCAGTTATTAGATGCTTTCTGTGGTACCAGGAAGACACTGGAGCCTATTGTCAGGGTTTTCTTTGCAGGGTCACTGACACACTGACAAGGACCAAGTGCCCAGCAAGTGTTTTGCAGCGGCAGGCTGTGTCCTTGTGCCCCGTGTCCTGTCTGTCCCTTCACCCAGCTCTGTCCCTGAAGTGTGTGAGCTCCCGTGTGCCCTGCAGGGAAGTTTACTTTGAAAAGCCATCTCCACCCTCACGACTGAGGCCTTTGAAAACCCGCTTGCTTTCGTTTTCCAGGCCAGCTGTGTATTTTTAGAAAGGGTCATAGGAAATTGAGTCCATTTGGGGGTGTCCCAGCTGGGGCTGGGCGACCCGGCTAGCAGCTAGGAAAGCCTGAAGCCTCTCCTCCTTCCCCACCAACAACCCAGGAGAGACCCAGAATGACCACAATGCTACTCCCGCTGCCCCAAGGGGCTGGGGGGCAGGTTTGGCTCTTAAGGAGCTGTTTCCTTTTCTGGAAAGTTCTAAGTTTTATGCTGTCTGTCAAAAGATCGAGCAGAGCCAGGTTAGGACTTAAGAGAAAATCTCAGTTCAGAGTTTTATCATCTTTTCTTATTTTTTTTGTTTGTTTTTTCTTTTTTTCTTCTTCTTGTTTTTGTTTGGTGTTTGGACCACACCCAGCGGTGCTCAGGGTTCACTTCTGGCTCTGCATTCAAGATCACTTCCTGGCTCACTCCTGAAAGGCTCTGCATTCTGGGATCACTCTGGGCAGTCCTTTAGGAGATTCCATGGGGTGCTGAGGATCGAAACCAGTTTGGCCGTGTGCAAGGCAAGTGCCCTCTCCCCCACCCACCCCACTGTACTATTGCTCTGGCCTCCTCTTGTTGATTATTCAAATTTTGTTTTTCTTGGTATTGATTTTGGTTTGGGGGGGATCATGCCTGGCAGTGTTCTGGGGCTGCTTCTAGCACTGTGCTCAGCAGTGACCTCTGGTGGTGCTCGTGGGGCCCGTATGGGGTGTCTGGGATGGGTCCTGGATTGGCTGGCAGGCTCAGAGGACCAAATAGGATGCCAGGTATCGAACCTAGGTCTGTCCCAGGTCGACCCGGTGCAAGGCAAAAACGCGCTACCATTCGTTGTGCTACCACTCCAGACCCGTCTGTCATTTTGTTTGTTTGTTTATTTTTGTTTTTGGACCACACCTGGTGGTGCTCAGGGGTTACTCCTGGTTCTGTGCTCAGAAATCACCCCTGGCAGGCTGGGGGATGCCCGGAATCAAAACCATTTTGCATGCATGCAGTCAACTGCATGCAAGGCAAATGCCCTACCGCTGTGCTCCTGTTCTTCCTCTGTCATTTTTTGATACTATTTGAACACTATGATTCCTCTGTCATTTTTTGTTGTTGTTGTTGTTGTTGTTGTTTTTTGGGGTCAAACCCAGCGGTACTCAGGGGTTACTCCTGGCTGTCTGCTCAGAAATAGCTCCTAGCAGGCACGGGGGACCATATGGGACAGTGGGATTCGAACCAACCACCTTTGGTCCTGGATCGGCTGCTTGCAAGGCAAACGCCGCTGTGCTATCTCTCCGGGCCCCATCCTCTGTCATTTTTTAATGATGGTGAAGTCCATGTAACCTAAAAGTCATCCCTCATGACATTCTTGCTTCTGAGATTTTCTTGAGGTGGGCTTGGGGGTTATTCCTGACTTTTCTCAGTGCTCCATTGGTGTTCCTTTCTCTGTGTTTGTCCTGGGTAAATGATTTGGGCCACTCCTGAGGATACTTCGGGGCTATTCCCAGCCTGGTGATCACTTCTGGGCAGTGCTTAGGGGTGGGAGAATTATATGGGATGCAGCAGATCAAACTAGTGAGCTGGAGCCATAGTAGAGTGGAGAGGGCATTAGCCTTGCCCATGGTGGACCTGGATTTGATCCCTGGCTTTCTATATACATCCACCAGGAGTGATTCCTGAGTGAAGAGCCAGGAGAAAGCCCTGAGAACCGCCCTGAGAACCGCCCGGTGTGGCCCCTAAACAAACAAAATCAAACAAACCCTGACCAACGGCATGATTTCCCCCAGCTCCATGGTTGCAAGCAAGGTTGGCACTTGATCCCCTGGTGTGTATCTCTGGCCCCCACCATGTTATTTGGGAGGCCCAACCTGTCAGTGCTCAGGGCTTACTTTGTTTTGGTTCCACACTCAGGAGTCACTCCTGGCAGGGCTTAGGGGACCAAATGGGGTGCTGGGGATTGAGCCTGGGTCCACAGCAAGCAAGGCAAGCACCCTACCTGTTGTCGTATGGCTTGGCTCTCGATGAAACGTTTTCTTTTTTCTTTTCTTGGTTTTTGGGGCCACACCTAGGGGCTTCTCCTAGCTCTGCACTCAGTAATTACTCCTGGGGTGCTGGTTGGCCATGTGTAAGGCAAATGCCCTCCCCGTTGTGTTATAGCTCCGGCCCCCTATGAAAAAGTGTGGGGAGAGTGTTAGTGTGGGGGCAGGGGGATTTCATTTCAATCACTTCACCCTTAATCACTGCTGTCTCAGGACCCCTGAAGTTTATTCTGTGAGGTTTTAATGTTGTAAGGCCACCTGGGGGTGTTTAAGGGCCACTCCCCAGGCTCTAGGAGCCACACACAGGGTTGGGAAATGGACCGCAGGCTAGGGAATCTTCTCACTCCACCCCCACTATCTCTTGGGGCCCTCCCAGTATGGTTTTATCATTCTAAACCAGGAGTTAGTTCAAGGGGATGACGTGTCAGCGTCCCTAGTTTGGTTTCTGGAAGACCCCACATGTTCCTCTGAGCCTGCTGTGAGCTTTTCCTGAACTGGAGTGGGGTGGGTATCCCAAAGAGAGGTAGTAGAATAGGTCAGGCACTTGCTTGCATGTAACCAACCAGAATTGGATCCCTGACACCACATATGTTTTATAGTTCCCCACAGTACCCACCCTGCTCCCTATCAGCATTGACAGGTGTGATCCCGGAGGATAGAGCCAGGACCAAATCCTGAGCACTGGAGCTGGAGCTATAGTACAGCAAATAGGGCACTTGCCTTGCTCACAGCCAATCTGGGTTCGATCCTTGGCATCCCAAAAGGATCCCAGAGGGTCCCTGAAGTCTGCCAGGAGTGACGCCTGAGCACAGAGCCAGGAAACTAATCTCTGAGAACCAATGAATGAATGGGTGTGCCTAACTTCAGAGGAAAAAAACAAAACAAAACAACTTTGAGCACTGCTGGGTGTGGCCCCCTAACCAAACAAAACTCTTATCTTTTTACCTTTCAAAAATCAAGCTCCTGAGAATCTATTGTGCCCTTTCAACTTCCCCATACTAGCTTGAATCTTCAGGGTTGTCAGTGGGTAGAGAGATAGGCAGGGGCCAGGAACAAGGCTTTGCAGGAACTGGTCTTGCATTTGAACCCTAAAACTTCAGTATGGGGGACTGGAGCGATAGCACATTGGGTAGGGCATTTGCCTTGCATGCGGCTGACCTAGGTTCGAGCTTCAGCATCTCATAAGGTCTTCCAAGCTGCCAGATTTCTGAGCACAGAGCCAGGAGTAACCCCTGAGCACTTCTGGGTGGGCTCAAAAAACAAACAAACAAAAAACTTTAGCATGAGCCCCAGGACATCTTAGGGGTATCCTTAGACCCTAGCCTAGGGCCTAGGGCCTAGGGGGGAAGGCTCCTTGTTTTCCCCAGCACTGCCAAGTATAATCCTGGGATTCCTGAGCACTGATTGGAAACACCCTTCACTCACCAAAAAAAAAAAATCTTTTTTTTTTTTTTTTGGCTTTTGGTTTTTGGGTCACACCTGGCAACGCTCAGGATTTACTCCTGGCTCTGTGCTCAGAAATTGCTCCTGGCAGGTTCCGGGGGACCATATGGGATGCCAGGATTCGAACCACCCTCTGTTCTGGATAGGTGTGCTATCACTCCAGCCCCTCACCAAAATTTTTTAAAAAATATTTAATAAAGCGGGGGCTGGAGAGATAGCATGGAGGTAAGACGTTTGCCTTTCATGCAGGAGGGCATCGGTTCGAATCCCGGCGCCCCATATGGTCCCCCCGTGCCTGCCAGGAGCAATTTCTGAGCCTGGAGCCAGGAATAACCCCTGAGCACTGCTGGGTGTGACCCAAAAAACCACACACACACACACAAAAAAAAAAATTTAATAAAGCAAAGGAAAGAGTGGTTTTTATCAGCATTTCAAGTTCAAGTTTGCATCAGCTGGTCTAGGTCCCTTATTCTCCATCCTCTGTAACTGCTTCCAGCTCTCTAGCAAACATCTTCCTCCCGCCACCCTTTTGCAGGCTTTATCTCCTCCAGACCCACCTCCTTGCTTAACCAACCAAGGGGGGAGGGCAGGTGAGGTCACTCTGGAAATAAATTCTCTTCGACCAAAACACAAAAGAGAATCTGTGATTTTCATGGCTTCTCTGACACTTCCAGCAGGCTTGTTTTAGACCCTGTCCCAAGGAAGGAGCTCCCAGGTAGATAAATATTTGGGCTCTTCCGATGAAAAAAAACGAAAGGGCTGTTTATGCCAGTCATGGCTCCGGTCCCAGGAACAGTAAAAATATGTTTTGCTCGGGAGTAAATGATAGGGTGGCCCCTCCCTTGCAGTTACTGGCTACCTAATGACAAGTCAGCCTTGCCGGGCGGTTCCTGTTGGCCCAGTTGCTCCATTTGGTCTCTTCCACAGCCCCCCTGTTTCTGCACACAGGGCTGGGTGTTGAAAACTGAAATGTGGGTTCTGTGATCGCCTGGGCTCTGAGTGGTCTCCCTGAGTTGGCAGTCCCGGGCCCTTTCAGTGGAGACTCAACGTTGAGTCTCCCAGGAAACAGGCATTACTCAGCTGAATCACACGATGCTTTTGCACACAGTTCTTTTTTTTTTTTTTTTTTTTTTTTTTGTGGTTTTTGGGTCACACCCGGCAGTGCTCAGGGGTTATTCCTGGCTCCAGGCTCAGAAATTGCTCCTGGCAGGCACGGGAGGACCATATATGGGACGCCGGGATTCGAACCGATGACCTCCTGCATGAGAGGCAAACGCCTTACCTCCATGCTATCTCTCCGGCCCCTGCACACAGTTCTTACGCACACAGACACACGCACACACCTGCTATGTGCGAACAGGCCTTGAGCTCTGCAGGCATGGTTTCTGGGACGGAGAAGAAAACAGGCAAAGAATAGACCTCTGAATCAAGCAAGAGTCTGGACTTGGGCCCAGAGAGATAGCACAGTGGCGTTTGCCTTGCAAACAGCCAATCCAGGACCAAAGGTGGTTGGTTCGAATCCCGGTGTCCCATATGGTCCCCCGTGCCTGCCAGGAGCTATTTCTGAGCAGACAGCCAGGAGTAACCCCTGAACAACGCTAGGTGTGGCCCAAAAACCAAAAAAAAAAAAAAAAAAAAAAGAGTCTGGACTTTTTTCTGGGTTGGCCTCAAAGGGCATTAGATTTGCTTGCCTGTAGCTGTTTCTCTACCTCTCCCTTGTCCACCTCTAAAATACACACACAGGTGCATCCAAACAGGCACACGACCCAAGGCAGGATGGAGTACACAGTATAGTCACGTGCTTCTTCCAAATAGGCCATCCTGGGGCACAGCAGGGAGGGCTTTTGCCTTGCACTCAGCAGGAGTGATTCCTGAGTGCAGAGGCAATGCTGGGTCTGGCCCCAAACAATAACAACAACAAGAAAAACAACAACAAAAATGCCTATTGCAGCAGGTAGGGCCTTGCCTGTGCACAACCCACCTGGGTTTATCCCCTAACATCACATAAGAGTCCCACGAGCCTGACAGGTGTGACCCAGTCAAGAAGCCCTGATCTCCCCCCAAATAAAACCCTCAAGCTCCCTTTTTGTTTTGTTTTGTTTTTTGGGGCTACACCTGGTGGTGCTCAGAGGTTACTCCTGATTCTGTACTCAGAAATCGCTCCTGGCAGGCTTCGGGGACCATATGGGATACTGGGGATTGAACCTGGGTCCTTCCCAGGTTGGCAGCTTGCAAGGCAAACACCCTACCACTGTGCTATCACTCTGCCGCCCCCCCCCCCAACTCACAAATTAACAAAACTGGAGTATTGGGGTGAGTGTGTGGGTGGAGAAGTGAGACTCCCAACTGGAGGGAGATCTTGGCCTTCTACTTTTTTATTCTGTCCCTTTTTCCTGGCTCCTCTGCATGCCTGTCCCTTCTCTGTACCCCAGATTCCTGGTCTGGTCAGCTCCCTGCCCACTGAAATTATCCCATATCCACTATATTTTTTCTCTTTCTTTCTTTCTTTCTTTTTTTTTTTTTTTTTTTTTTTTTTTTGGTTTTTGGGCCACACCCGGTAACGCTCAGAAGGTTACTCCTGGCTATGCGCTCAGAAATTGCTCCTGGCTTGGGGGACCATATGGGACACCGGGGGATCGAACCGCGGTCCGTCCAAGGCTAGCGCAGGCAAGGCAGGCACCTTACCTTTAGAGCCACCGCCCGGCCCTCTTTCTTTCTTTCTTTCTTTCTTTCTTTCTTTCTTTCTTTCTTTCTTTCTTTCTTTCTTTCTTTCTTTCTTTCTTTCTTTCTTTCTTTCTTTCTTTCTTTCTTTCTTTCTTTCTTTCTTTCTTTCTTTCTTTCTTTCTCTCTCTCTCTCTCTCTCTCTCTCTCTTTCTTTATTTCTTTCTTTCTTTCTTTCTTTCTTTCTTTCTCTTTCTTTTCTTTCTTTCTTTTGGTTTTTGGGCCACACTCGGCGGTGCTCAGGGGTTACTCTGGTCAGCTCCCTGCCCACTGAAATTATCCCATATCCACTATATTTTTTCTTTCTTTCTTTCTTTCTTTCTTTCTTTCTTTCTTTCTTTCTTTCTTTCTTTCTTTCTTTCTTCCTTCCTTCCTTCCTTCCTTCCTTCCTTCCTTCCTTCCTTCCTTCCTTCCTTCCTTCCTTCCTTCCTTCTTTCTTTCCTTTCTTTCTTTCTTTCTTTCTTTCTTTCTTTCTTTCTTTCTCTTTCTTTCTTTTCTTTCTTTCTTTTGGTTTTTGGGCCACACCCGGCGGTGCTCAGGGGTTACTCCTGGCTGTCTGCTCAGAAATAGCTCCTGGCAGGAATGGGGGACCATATGGGACACTAGGATTCGAACCAACCACCTTTGGTCCTGGATCGGCTGCTTGCAAGGCAAACGCCGCTGGGCTATCTCTCCCGGGCCCCATATCCACTATATTTAATCTTTCCTGAACCCTATAACTCTATTTAAAATTTGAATTTAATTTGGTGTTTAGGTCACACTTGATGTTGTTCCTGGTTTATTATTCCTGGCATTTGGCTTGAGGGGTGGGGGAAGAGTCACTCCTGGTGGTGCTCCTGGGAGCGGAGACAGGGTCAGGGATACAGTCTGGTTCTCCTGTGTGCGAAGCATGTGCTCCAGTATCCAGTTCCTCCCCGCTTCAGCCTCACTCGTGTTTCTTCCAAGTCGGGGTTCCTCAGGTACCCCATTTAATTGGCCCCTTGTAGGAGGTATCCATTTTCCTCCCGACAGCTGCTCCGTTGATTTTGAAGGCTTGGAAGGGAGCCTCGAAGATAAGGTTGGCCAGGGTGGAACCTGATAGGCACCTATATCACTCCCTGCCACCCCTTCCTGGCCACGACTTGCCCTTTCTGCCCCCACACCCGCCTGGCACAACAACCCTAGCAAGTTTAGAAGGCTTCCTCTGCAATGGGGAACAATACATTTCACAATCTGGGGGTGACGAAGGGGTTGGGGTGGAAGGCAGGAAAGGAGATGGGAATGTTCATTCAACATATAGGGACAGAGTCTTGGTTACAATGTAGGCGTCTGAGCTACTTTACTGTATGCAGAATATTCTCTTCTAGCGCAGAGGCAGGAGTAACTTCTGAGTGCCACCAGCTGTGGCCCAAAACCAATACAAAAATAATTTTTTTTGCATATTCTTTTTTTTTATTTTTTTGGTTTTTGGGCCACACCTGTTTGACGCTCAAGGGTTACTCCTGGCTATGCACTCAGAAATCGCCCCTGGCTTGGGGGGACCATATGGGACATCGGGGGATCGAACCGCGGTCCGTCCTACGCTAACGCTTGCAAGGCAGACACCTTACCTCAAGCGCCACCTTTTAATTTTAGGGGGATTGGAAGGGAGGTTGGGAGCACCCAGCAGTGCTCAGGGCTTATTTTAGGTTCACTTATTCCTGTCCACTGAGGTCTGGGATTGAACTAGGTGGGCTTGGACCCCTGAATGATCTCTCAAAACATTTTCCTCTGATGTGTGGTATATGAGGGCTTGTCAAGGGATAGTTAATATATCTGAGGAAAGTGGAGAAGGCAGGTAAAGAAAGCAGGGGTGGTGGATAGTGTGATATCACAGCAGGGTGGGCCTCTGCCTTGCAACTAAATGACCAGGGTTCAACTCCCAGCATCTCATATGATCATATGATTCCCCCCCCCCCCTCCAGCATCCAGGGGAGTGTGATTCCTGAGTGCAGTGCCAAAAGTAAGCCCTGAGCAATGCTTCTGAGCATTTTAGGCATTTCCCCCACCACCACCACCACTTTCTAGGCTAAAATATAGGGCAATATAGATGCTGGGGCGCCAGACCCACACGTGCCATTGTACCTGAGCTCTGAGTCTCGAAGGTCTGAGCCACCCCACCACCCCACACCGCCTCCCATCTCTGCAAACTGGGAGGAGCAGGAGGAAGAAGGAGCAGCGTGATTTCCTCGGGGACCCACAGGGGAAGGAAGGAGAACCCGAGCAGGGGGCAGGCCAGGTGGCATTCACGTGCTAATTAAACTGGGCATCAGCCAGCGCCCTCCCGGTGGGTCGTTCCAGGGGGGGGAAATGTGGGGGGAAGTACTGGAGTCTGTGCCAGCGCTAGTTTGGGGGTGATGAGTTCGAATCCAGGAAGGGGGAGCGGGGCACCATCTACATGGGCAAACAGCCCCCCGCAAGTGCATGCATCCCAACGCACCGAGGGGTCCCTGGAGCTAGCTAACAGCGGCCACGGGAACCTGCCGCTTGCCTGGGGGGGGGGGGGCCGCGTTCTGGAGCCCCTTTCCTGGGGGGGCGCTCAGGATGGAGCGAGCTCTTGGTGGGGTGGTTCGGGGCTCGGGCAGGGGAGGGCTGTGATGAGCCCGGGAGGGCCGAGATTGAGTCTCAAGGCCCGGGACTGAGATCGGGGTGAGATCGAGCGATTGGACCGAACCGGGCCGGAATGGGCCGAGAGCTAGTCTCTTGTCCCGGGACTGAGATCGGGGCGAGATCGATCGCTGCTGGATCGGGCCGAACTGGTTCGGGATCGACGGTGGGCCGAGACTGAGTCTCAAGTCCCGGGACTGAGATCAGGGTTCGAGATCGCTGGATCGGGCCGAACCTGGCCGGGATGGGTCGAGATGGAGTCTCATATCCCAGGACTGAGGTCGGGGCGAGCTCGATCGCTCCGAACCGGATCAGAACCGACGGCGGGCCGAGACGTGAGACTCAAGTCCCGGGACTAAGATCAGGGTGAGATCGCTCGATCGGGCCGAGACGGAATCTCATGTCCTAGGACTGAGATAGGGAGAGATCGACCGATCTATCGATCGGGCCGAACCGGATCGGAACCCACGGCGGGCAGAGACAGAGTCTCAAGTCCTAGGAATGAGATCGGGGTGAGATCGACCGATCGATCGGGCCGAACCGGGCCGGGACCGAGTCTCAGATCCCGGGACTGAGATCGGGGTGAGATCGAGCGATCGATCGGGCCGAACCGGGCCGGGACCGAGTCTCGTAGCCCGGGACCGAGATCGGGGTGAGCTCGATCGGGTCGAACCGGGCCGGGACCGAGTCTCAGATCCCGGGACTGAGATCGATCGCTCGATCGGGCCGAACCGGGCCGGGACCGAGATCGGGGGTGAGCTCGATCGCTCGCTCGGGCCGAACCGGGCCGGGACCGAGTCTCATATCCCGAGACCGAGATCGGGGTGAGCTCGTCCGATCGATAGGGCCGAACCGGGCCGGGACTGAGTTTGGGGTGAGCTCGATCGGGCCGAACCGGGCCAGGACCGAGATCGGGGTGAGCTCGATCGCTCGATAGGGCCGAACCGGGCCGGGACCGAGTCTCGTATCCCGAGACCGAGATCGGGGTGAGCTCGTCCGATCGATAGGGCCGAACCGGGCCGGGACCGAGTCTCGTATCCCGAGACCGAGATCGGGGTGAGCTCGTCCGATCGATAGGGCCGAACCGGGCCGGGACCGAGTCTCGTATCCCGAGACCGAGATCGGGGTGAGCTCGTCCGATCGATAGGGCCGAACCGGGCCGGGACCGAGTCTCATAGCCCGGGACTGAGATCGGGGTGAGCTCAATCGCTCGCTCGGGTCGAACCGGGCCGGGACCGAGATCTGGGGTGAGCTAGCTCGCTCGCTCGCTCGGGCCGAACCGGACCGGGGAATCGCCAGGCCGACGGCTGGGCCGGAGCGCCGGGGGGAAGCGGGCCGGGCAGGGCCGGGCCGGGCCTGCCGTGGGCGGGCGTGTGTTCCGAGGCGGGCCGCCCCTTGGGCGGGCTCCGTCCGCTCCGCCTCCCTCCCTCCCTCCGCGCCCCGTCCGCTCCGCCCCCCGGCCCGCCGCCCGCCCGCCCGCCCGCTCCTGCTCGCTCGGGAACGGGCCCCCCATGCGGATGTGACATTTCACGCCGCCGCCATTTTGAGAGCGAGCGAGCGAGCGAGCGAGCGAGCGGGCGAGCCGGCGAGAGAGCCGAGAGAGCGAGCGAGCGAGCCAGCCAGCGAGCCGAGCCCAGCCGAGCCGAGCCGAGGCGAGCCGGGCCGAGCCGAGCCGGGCCGGGCCGGGCCACGCGTCCGTCCAGCCGCCGCCGCCGCCGCCGGCCCGAGCGAGCGCGGGAGGGAGGCCCAGCCAGGCCGCAGCCCGGAGCGCGGCCGGCGACCCCGCAGAGCCCCGCAGGCCCGCCCCGGCCTCCGCCGCAGCCGCCCGCCCGGCCCGGCCCGAGGCGGGGCTGAGTCCGCGGCGCCCGCCCGGCCGCGCTCCGTCCCCGCCTGGCCCGCGGCGGCCCCGCAGCCCCGGCGGCGGGAGGAGGCGGGCCGGCGGCGGCGGCGGCGGCGGCGGCGGCGGCTGCTGCTCCTGCTCCTGCTCCTGCTTCTCCTCCCGCTCCCGCTGCAGCGGCTGCAGCGACTGCAAGCGCGGCGACTCGCCCCCCGCAGCACCGCCACCCCCGGGCCGCCCGGCCGCCTCGGCGCCGCGATTGGGCGCATCGCGAGCAAGTACGTGCGCGTCTCCCTGCCGCCGCCGCCGCCGCCGCCCGCCGCGGGCCAGCCCCAGCTCCAGCCCCAGCCCCGGCCCCGGCCCGTCCCCGCAGCCGCAGCCGCCGCCGCCGCCGTGCGGGACGACGACGACGAGGAGGAGGAGGAGGCCGCCCCGCCGCCGCCGCCGCCGCTGCCGCAGCTCCGGGGCCTCCCCGCCGCCCGCCTCCCCGGCCCGCCGGGCCCGCAGCCCCGGCCCCCGGCCGCCGGCGAGGCCCAGGCCGCGGCCGACATGAACCACCAGCAGCAGCAGCAACAGCAGCAGCAACAGCAGCAGCAGCAGCAGCAGCAGAAGGCGGGCGAGCAGCAGCTCAGCGAGCCCGAGGACATGGAGATGGAAGGTGAGGGCCGGGCCTGCTAGGATAGGACTGAGACGGGGAGGAGGAGGAGGAGGATGGGTTCAGGCCTGGAACGGGATCGGGGTCCCCTCTTGTGGCCCCGGGGTGCCCATGCAGCCCAGCGAGGGGCTCGCCATCCTTCCAGCCAGAGCTAGGCCAGGCCCGAACCCGGCCCCGGCCCCGGCTCCGGCTCCAGGGCCTCCTCCTTCCATTGCTCGGCCCGCAGCTTCGTCACGCCGCCGCCCCCCGCCAGCCACAAAGCGGCCACAAAAGCCCTGCGATGGGCCTGGGGTTGGGGAGCACCTGCCCCGCCAGGCAGGAGGGAACTGGGCACCTCCCCCTGACCACCACCATGACCCCATCTCCCATCTAGTTAGCCAAGCCAACCCTCCCAGGGTTCCCCCCCATTCCCAGACACCTGCCTGCCTGCCTGCTTGTCTGCAAGGGGCCCTGGCTGGCCGAGGGTGCTTGCATGCAGGCAGGCAGGCATGCGGCCTGCCCAAGCCCGGTAAGGTGCTTGCAAAGTTCACGTTCTTGGCAGCAGCCCCCCACCACCCCGCCCCCGCTTTGGGGGTCTTGTTTGTTTGCTGGGAGTGCTAAAGGGGCGAGCTGTCCCCTCCCCCAAGCATAGCAGCAGGTCGGTGGGGGTGGGCTCTCTGGTTTCCTCCCAAGGACAGAACCTTCATTTAAGCAAAGAGGGCCTGGGAAAGATCTGCTTCTTCTCTGCCTCCTCCGTTCCTTAGCTAGAGGGTCTCTCTTGGCTGCATCTATGAGCGCAGGGCACTAAAGCAAGCTGTTCGGGGAGGGGCTGCACTACCCCCAGGATGCCCTTCTACTGGCAAAGAATTGGACACCAGACTGGGAAAAGTGGGTTGAGAGTGTCTGGAATTCTGTCCTTGAGCTCTTTCCTGGGCCTTGCCCACCTGGAGTGACACCCAGGGCTGATGCTAAACTTCCAGTGTGACTCGTCTATTTCTCTGGAATGTCACTGCCCAGCCAGGCTGAAATCCAGCCTCACAGGCTTGTCCAATGGATGCCCCAAGACGCTGGCCCCAGGGCGGCTGGTGCGGGGACAGACTGGGACAGTAGTGAGGGTCCTGGGCCTATGTGTCTATCTACATACAATAAATATATCTATACATATGGGCAGCGCCTGAGAACACTTCAAAACAGAGCTGGGTGTGTGTGGGTGGGTGTGTGTGGCTGGCTGTCCACAAGTTGAGCATTTTAAAAACAGTAGAGTGGGAAGGGCCAGTGGGGGAGGAGAGAGGTAGATGGAAGAATGTGCCGGGAGCCTGAGGCCGGGGTGTCTTGCCCGGTCTCTTCCCTCATTGGGGTTCGATTTCCACATCAGACTGCCTGGGAAAAGTAGTTCCTAACATGGGGTTTCATCTGTGGCTTTTGTGGTCTCAAGCAGGCATGACGGTTCTAGGTACCCGATTCTACTTTGATGGGGGTGTGTGTGTGTTTCTTTTTGAATTCTGGCTTCATTATCCACAGATTTGGTTGCTTAGGGCTTAACCCCCTGCAGGTGTGTGTCCTGCAGACCTGCCTGAGTCTCCTCTTTATGGGTCTAGGTCCCTCTTCCCTATCCCCAATACCCCCCCAACCTGACCCCACTGCCAGCTGACTGGATTTTGTTTGCCCAGAAAACTCCTGTCCTGCTGCTGTGTTTGGGGTGCACTTGGGGGCCCCCCTCCGCCCCCCCCCCCCAGCTTCTGGTTGGCCTCTGTGTTTGGGAGCAGCAAGGGGGGTTAAGGGGGGGTTATGTGGCCGGGTGGGGTGGGGGAGTCCTCCACCTGGATTCCAGGAGGAACCTGTTTGGGTTTGATCAGCTTGAGGAAGGGAAAGTTGTGCCAGCCAACAGAGGTGCTTCCAGCGTGCCCCTTGGGGCCAGGGAGGTTTCGCAGGAGCCTGGGAGACTGGTTTGGTGGGTTTTGGGTTTTCCTATCAACAGGTCAATGCTGGGCAGCTTCCCGCCTGCTGCCTCCTCCTCCTCCTCCTCCTCCTCCTCCTCCTCCTCCTCCTCCTCCTCCTCCTCCTCCTCCTTCTCCTCCTTCTCCTCCTTCTCCTCCTTCTCCTCCTTCTCCTCCTTCTCCTCCTCCTTGCTTCTCCTGGGCCGATGTGAGCCTTGCAAGGCCAGAGAGCCTTTCTCCAACTGACACACTGCTCTTCGGGTGAAGGCCAGAGCAGCGAGACATGTGGGCCCTTCATCTGCCCAGGGTTGAGATGAGAGGGGAACCAGGGTGGGTGTGTGCCTGGCCTGGTTGGCATGCATTTTGCTGGGCAGTTTGACCATGTCCCCAACTCTCCCAAAGGTTCCACAGGACTGCCCACCTTCTCCCCCCATGTATCATTCCTTGTTGATCACTTCTGGGGTGTCTTTTTTGGGCTACCCCAGAGTTGGCTCTGCGAGGCACAGGACAACATCGAACCAACTTGGACCTGGTGCTTAGGCTCCCCCTCAGGATTCATCTCCGTCTCCGTGCTGGGTTTGGGGTGTAGGGGGGTGGGTTCTAGTGCCCCAGCAGTTGCGGGGAAACTAGCTGGCAGTTTTGAGTTACTTTATGGCCGAAACAGGTTTGGGTTGGAAGGAAAGCCAGTCCCCGCCTCAGGACACGTGCGCCCCGGTAAATGAAACCACCTGATTCTGTCCGAAATGCAATTTTTCTTTTTTCAAGTGGCACCGTAACAAGGCAAAAATCAAATCATCTGAGGCTATTGATTCTCTTCTGCCTTTAGCTCTGGTGGTGAGAACTCTGAGGAAGGAGCTGTTGGGCTCTGGGGGAACCCCCTGGGCATCCTCAATGGGTGCTGAGGGTGGCCAGTCTTGTAGTCTGACCAGAGCCAGAGAGGGGTGTCCTCTGGGACTGTCCTTGGGGAGGGTCTCGATGAAGCTCCCAGGCCCTGTGCCCTTTGGCCCCCAAAGTGGACTTTGCCTCCACATTGAATCTGTGTGACCCTTGTGTGTTCCGGTGTCTTGGGTGCGTGCCTCCTGGATGGGGAACGAGGCCATGCACACCCTTGCGGGCTGTGTCGGGAGAGTGTGGAGGTGCCGGGCCCTGAGCTTGGGACACAGGTGCGCTTATGGGGGTATAGGGTGGCTTTGAAGAGTTTGCTGGGTGCAGAGTTTGGGTCATTCAGTTGGTCCCCCACACGCACGAGGTCATTTGGATGAATCGAGGCCAGAGAGGACCAGGTCATTTAGCCTCGGGGCTGTGGGATGGTTCCCAGTTACTCTGGAGCCCCACATGCCCTTTCTAGCCTCTTGCCTTTGAGGATCATGCTGACACTTGACAATATTCTTTAACCTCAATTTCTGCTCCCCAGTTCCGGCAGCCCAGGAGATGAGTTCTCCCCCCCAGAGGCGCTTGCTGCCTCCACTGGGGTCCCCTCCTCTTCTGCATGGGGCATCTCAGACTTGGGGTTCCCCACTGACCGGCTGTACCTCCTCTTGGAATTCGGACATGTCCTGGAAAGGTGGTTTTAAATCCCCAAACTGTATGGTGGCTGTTGGAGCCACTTCACCTGTCCGGTGCCAGCCACATTTTCTGGCCAGTGGCCTCCCGGTCGAGCTGCAGACTGTGGGGACTGCTCAGTGGGGCCTGGTGCCCTTTGTGTGTAGCCCTGAACCCGCACTGCATGGATGCCCCAGCCCTACTTAGCCTTGTGACTCTTCACGAAAGTGGCAGGGACATGGCGGTGGCCCTTTGGGTCACAGGAGGTTATGTGGTGCCTTCCTTGGATTTGTCAGTGTTCATGGGCCTGGCGTTTCAGAGTCGGGGACTCCGCCAGCAATCAGTGGGTCAGTGCTCCATAAATGTCATGTCCCGAGTGACTTGGAAAGTTGGAGGAGGCAGAAAGATGCCACGAGCGTAGGCCAGGGAGCTGGTCAGATTGTTTTTCTCCTAAGTTCGTTCACACATACCTGGGCCTATGTGAAGTCAGATGTGTTTAAATCCTCTCCCTCTCTTTATTTTTTTATTTTTTCCAGTTTTTGGGTCACACCCAGCAGCGCTCAGGGGTCACTCCTGGCTCTGTGCTCAGAAATTGCTCTTGGTAGGCTCAGGGGAACACATGGGATGCCGGGATTCAAACTGGTGTCTGTCGTGTGTTGGCAGCGTGCAAGGCAAACACCCTATCATTGTGCTATCTTTCCGGCCCTCCCTCCCTCTTTCTTTTTCTCTTCCCCCCACCATCCGAGCTACGAGCAGGTGAGAACCATGGGCCTACTGAGCTAGGGAACATGCACCCCTGGAATGAGAGGTTGGAGGCCTGCGCTGAGGCTGCTTCAGATGTAGGGGTAGCTGAAATAAAAGTCTTTTCAGTTTGGGGGTCCACACTTGGTGGTACTCAGGGGTTATTCCTGATTCTTCATTCAGGAATTACTTCTAGTAGTGCTCAGGGGACCATGTGGGGTGCTGGGGATCAGACCTGGGTCTGTTAGAAGGGGATAGAGAGATGCGACCCTAGCATTCTGGTAGCTAGCTGAATAAGCTCCCTTGCTTTTTGCGTTACTGCTGTCTCCCCCCCTGGTCTTTGTGGCTCGGATCTTGAGTCTGGAGCTAACAGGTTGACTGCATGCGAAGCCAGTGCCCTGCTCGCCATGTCGATTATTCTAGCCCCCTGGGTACAGTTTTCTCTCTGGACACCAGAGCTGGGACTCTATCCAGGTTCCGAGGGATGGAGCTGGGATCCCCAGAACCAGCCTGAAACTCCAGGGAAAATATCGAGATGTCTTTTCCTCTGGGTGGGTGCATGCATGTGGTTTTGACTAAGTGGATTACCCATCTTGGTACCAGGCTTGTCTGGGTAGGAACCAACTCCTCTAGCCTCTCCCCCTGCTGCCCTCTTGGGGGACATTCCTAGAAAAGTTGGGGAGCAGCTCCCACAGACCTGTGGTGTGGTCACCCACCTACCTTGCAAACGTTCCTCTCAGTAGGACTGTGGGGAATGTGCCATATTCCAGGATTCTTAAGTGACCCTTTTCTGGCTGTTTTAAAATCAGCACATGCAACCCTCACTGCTTTCTCACCGTGTCCACAGGATCGCAGGACTGGGCCCTTTCAGTGCAGGGGCTGATACTAAGCTTCTTGCTACTTGGGGCTGCTGTTTCAGATGTGTGCAGCCGAGCTTATGGTGCCCGAGACCCCATCATCATGGCCCTTGTGGGCCTGCAAGTTCTCCTTCGAGAAGAGAGATTGGTCCTGGAAGAGTCCTGGTCGGTGCTGTGCAGTTCTGTGCCCATATTTTGCACCCATCTTGCCTGGAGCCAACCCCCCCACCCACCCAGAGACACCACACAGGTGCAGAGCAGGTGATGGGCTGAACCTGGGCTCTGTAAGACGGGTCTATTGGGTTGTTTCCAGGACACACTCAGCGTGGGAAAGATGGTGTGTGCCCGAGAAGAGCAAAAGTCACAGCTGGTGACAAAGGGGGGTCCTGGGAGAGCCGTGTGGAGTAGAGCTGGTTCTGGACTGTGTGTGAAGGTGCATCAGGGTCAGAGAGAGTAGCAGGCTGGACACAGGCTCTGCACGGTCCCCTGAGTGATAACGCAGCAGTAGGGCGTTTGCCTTGCACGCAGCCGATCCAGGACAGACGGTAGTTTGAATCCCAGCATCCCATATGTTCTCCTGTGCCAGCCAGGGGCGATTTTTGAGCACAGAGTCAGGAAGTAAATCCTGAGCGCTGCCAAACAAAACATACATAGAACTGAAAAATATCGAGTTCCATTTCTTTTTTTTTTTTTTTTTTTTTTTGGTTTTTGGGCCACACCCGGTGACGCTCAGGGGTTACTCCTGGCTATGCGCTCAGAAGTCGCTCCTGGCTTGGGGGACCATATGGGACGCCGGGGGATCGAACCTCGGTCCGTCTCCTAGGCTAGCGCAGGTAAGGAAGGCACCTTACCTCCAGCGCCACTGCCCGGCCCCCGAGTTCCATTTCTTTATGTTGGGAGCACACATCCAGCAATGCTCAGGGGTCACCCTGGCAGGCTCTGGACCACATGTGTTGCTGGGGGGCTGAGTCCCTGAATTGGCCGTCTGCAAGGCCAGCACCCTTCCCACAGTCCTCTTGATTTGGCCCCATAACTCCTCGTTTTTTGTACTCAGGGCAGGTGCAGGGGTCAGCTGGGGGAATGCAAAGTATGAAGTGCTCCCCTGACCAACTTGGCCCATGAACTCGAGTCTCGCTTCTGGCTGGGCTGAACCCCGCTCAGACCCGCCGACGAGGCTTGCCTCACGGACAGCGCGTGGATCGGCATGCCACAGGCTCCCCGATGCTTGGGAAGTTGTTGCTTCCCTCTGGGTGTCGGAGTCCACACCAGGTGGTGGTCCCGGAGCTCCTCTTGAATGGTGCTGGGGACTGAACCTTGGGATTCTGGGGTGCATTTCTTCTGGTGAGGTTCTTTGGGAGACCACCCTGACATTATTCAAGGGGTTCCTCCTGGCTCTGCACTCAGGAATCACTCCTGGCAGTGCTCGGGGACCAGAAGAGATGCTAGGGATCAAACCTGGGTCAGACACATGCAAGGCAAGTGTCCTCCCCACTGTGCTAACACTTCGACCCCCTCGGAAGGTTTTTTTTTTTTTTTTTTGGTTTTTGGGCCACACCCGGTGACGCTCAGGGGTTACTCCTGGCTATGTGCTCAGAAGTTGCTCCTGGCTTGGGGGACCATATGGGACACCGGGGGATCGAACCGAGGTCCGTCCAAGGCTAGCGCAGGCAAGTCAGGCACCTTACCTTTAGCGCCACCGCCCGGCCCAGGTTTTTTTTTTTTGTTGTTGTTTGTTTGTTTGTTTTTTTGGGTCACACCCGGCAACGCTTCAGAGGTTACTTCTGGCTCTATGCTCAGAAATCACTCCTGACAGGTTCGGGGGACCATCTGGGATGCCGGGATTCGAAACACTCCTGCATACAAGGCAAACGCCCTACCTCCATGCTATCTCTCCGGCCCACTCAGAAGATTCTTAAAGCCATTTTGCAAAATTTACTCCCCAGTGTGTCTCATGAACTTCATAGCCGGGTCCCCCCACCCCCAAAGGCACAGCAATGCGCATATGAGCTGTAGATAACATGGCAGGTCCTGTTTCCATGTGAGACCCCCCCCCCCCCCCCCAGTGAAGGGTGGACATATGATCAAGACAACACTGGTCCCTTGTTGGAAGGGTCACAGCTGAGGGGCTCATGTAGAGATTGCACCTTCCTCCAGGTCCTGCTCAGGGACTCCTGGTGCCTAGTGAGGGTGTCTGGGGAGGGAAAAGGTTCTCAGTGAGCCCCCCTCAAGTCAGTACAATTATGTTGTCTGGGCCTAGCTTTTTTTTTTTTTAGGGGGGACCCACACCCCATGACCGCAGGAGTTACTCCTGGCTATGTGCTCAGAAATCGCTCCTGATTTGGGGGACCATATGGGACCCCTCAGGGATCGAACTGTGGTCCATCCTAGGTCAGCTACATGTATGGCAAATGCCCTACCGCTTGCGCCACCATTCTGTGGGTCCAGCCTCTTAAGACTTGTTTCTGCTACGGGCCAGACTGGCACTCACCTGTCCAGACCAGTGGGGATGGTGCCATGGACTGGTGCCCATCATCCCTGAACCCGTGGTTGGCAAGCGCTTATCTGGGCCACCCAGTCTGTGGCAGTAGAAGGCAGCAGCTGGGCACCTCACACATGCTTGGGAGGCATCTCTGAGCAGGGCAGCAGGCCAGGCATGGCGTGTACCCGAAGGTGACATGGTGCTGTCCATTGGCCACCCCTGGCCAAGGAGCACACACTGCCGCCCTCACTTCCTGCAAATACCCCTGTGTGAGACTCAGCCAGTTGGTCCCAGAGAGCACCCCCCTCCCCCGGTTACAGAAGTGGCCCCAGCTGTGATCTTCTGAGACGGGCACCTTTGCGGTTCGCCGCAGGCTTTGAATAGGGAAAGTAGATGCTGCCCCACTCGGTAGGTGGCACCGGGCAGCCAAAGGAGACCCTGGGGGCCAAGCACACTTGCTTTGCTTGGTCTAGAGCAGTGCTTCTCAATTATTTTCTGTCATGCCACCCTAGAAAGAAGAAAACATTTTTTGCGGGGCTGGTGAGGTGGCGCTAGAGGTAAGGTGTCTGCCTTGCAGGCGCTAGCCAAGGAAAGGACCACGGTTCCATCCCCCGCGTCCCATATGGTCCCCCCAAGCCAGGGGCAATTTCTGAGCGCTTAGCCAGGAGTAACCCTTGAGCATCAAAACGAGTGTGGCCAAAAAAAAAAAAAGAAAACATTTTTTGCGACCCCCCCCCCCCCCGTGCGACTGTAAATAGTATCTTTATTAAAAACCTTTAACCTGCAAAACTTTTTTGTTTTTGTTTTTGTTTTTGGGCCACACCCGGCGGTGCTCAGGGGTTACTCCTGGCTGTCTGCTCAGAAATAGCTCCTGGCAGGCGCGGGGGACCATATGGGACACCGGGATTCGAACCAACCACCTTTGGTCCTGGATCAGCTGCTGTGCTATCTCTTCGGGCCCTGCAAAACATTTTTTTTTTTTTTTTTTTTTTTTTTTTTTGGGTCACACCCGGCAGCACTCAGGGGTTACTCCTGGCTTCATGCTCAGAAATCGCTCCTGGCTGACTTGGGGGACCATATGGGACGCCGGGATTCGAACCAATGACCTTCTGCATGAAAGGCAAATGCCTTACCCTCCATGCTATCTCTCCAGCCCCGCAAAACTTTTAATTAGAGGTGATGTCTGGATTCATGGCTACAATGAGCACATTTTGCAATGCATAGCTTTCGAAGCGGGGTTTGAAGCAGGACACAGCAACTCTCAGCTCCAGAGACATACTGAGACATAAACTGGGGCTTATAGCTTGTTATGACAGTGTTCGCCGAGGTCAAATGTGTCCCCCTTTACGGAGCCTTGAGCCCCCCCCCGGGGGAGGGGCATGCCCCACTATTTGAGAACCACTGGTCTAGAGTCACCCTGGGGCCTGTCAGGGCCCCATGATGCTGTCAGAAGGAGCTGCACAGCAGGCGCCACCCTACCCCGGGCCCTCCCACCTCAGCCAGTTTCTCAGGAGCGGCTTTCCCAAGGTGGAAGGAATCTGGGTCAGAGGTGCGGGCGCCCCATGTTCCCTTCTCCCCTGTATGTGGGGGGGGGGGGCAGAGGAAGGGGGAAGCACAGTTTGAATATTGCTTTTGGTTCTTACTGTCACTGTGAACTTAAGCATCAAATTCAGGGCTTTGGAGCAAGGAGGGGACTTGACTTGGCACATGGTCGACTGGACTAGACCCCCAGCACCCCATATGGTCCTCTGAGTATGCCCAGGTATGGCCCCGAAAGACAAACCAAAGGGAAACAATAAAAACGCCAGATCTTAGGCCAGCTCTGGGACCTGGAGCCAGCTCATGGATAGTGCATAGACCTTTAGAAATGTCAGGGAACCATGGCACAGCAGGGATTGTCAGTGCCAGGAAGCCAGGCAGGGATGGATGTCGGTCATGCTAGCAGGCCAGGCAGTCCTCAGTGTGTGGCTTCTCTTGCAGGGTCTATTCTAAGTTCACAGATTCGTCGTCTTGGTCTTTGTCTTTAGCACTCAAGTGGATTGCAGACTCAAGAATAGGGAAGGAGGCGCTGGAGACAGAGATAAAGAAGGAATGGTTGAGGGACCAGACAGTGGGGAAGGGGTTTGCCTTTGCAAGTGCTGATCCCCAACATCCCATCTGGTCCCCCAAGCACTGCCAGGAGTCATCGCTGAGCACAGAACCAGGAGTAACTCCTTAGTGCTGCCTGGTTTGGCCAATAAACAACAACAACAAAAAAAGAATGGTTATGGGGAGGTCAAAGACCTTGGGTGGCATGAGGAGATCCCAGAACCCTTGAGAACCGAATGGGCGGGCCGGGCGGTGGCGCTAAAGGTAAGGTGCCTGCCTTGCCTGCGCTAGCCTTGGACGGACCACGGTTCGATCCCCCGGTGTCCCATATGGTCCCCCAAGCCAGGAGTAACCCCTGAGCGTTACCGGGTGTGGCCCAAAAACCAAAAAAAAAAAAAAAAAAGAGAACCGAATGGGCATGAGCTCCTTTGACATGTTTTTTTTTGGTTTGTTTGTTTTTTTTTTGTTTTGTTTTTTTTGTTTTTGGGCCACACCCTGTGACGCTCAGGGGTTACTCCTGGCTATGCGCTCAGAAGTTGCTCCTGGCTTCTTGGGGGACCATATGGGACGCCGGGGGATCGAACCGCGGTCCGTCCTAGGCTAGCGCAGGCAAGGCAGGCACCTTACCTCCAGCGCCACCGCCCGGCCCCGCTCCTTTGACATGTTAGGCCAGGCCAGGCCTTCAGAGAGGCCATGTGTCCCTTGGTCACATGGTCCCTTTGAACTCCTGGATGGTCCCACATTGGCTGGGCGTGGAGCCCATAGAGTTTTGATGGGGTTCAGCTTGCCCTGTATGGAGGCTGGCGGCCTTCCGGGGAGTTGTTCAAACATCTGGAATCGCCTTCGAGACCTTTTCGTCAAGGTGTGTATTTGGGCCTCACGCTGGTGCTCATGGGACGGGGGACGGGGTGACATGCACACTGGCCCTTGATTCACTGCTCCCCAGAAATTCTTTAGCTGTTTGTGCCCTTTGTCATTTGGCAGTAGGGAGGACTCTTGCCCATGCTGAGTCTGTGCCCCCTATGGGCAGAGACTCCTCAGCTCCAAGGGCAACTGAGCTCAAGGACACCCCCCCCCCCCCCCGGGTCCTATGTGGTCGCCACTAACCGCGTGCAGCCAATGGATTCTGTCCACGTCACACGTGCTCAGGAACCACACGTGGCGGGTGAATTTAAAGCCAGTCATAGCCTGTAAGGTTAAGCACCTGCATATGGTTCCCCTTTCTGCTGTACCCCAATGCCCTGGAGACTTCTTCCCCTTACCACAGGAAGTGACCTGGCACTCTGCCTGCAGCTCTGGGCACCCCCAGGAGCTGGGCTTTTGGATCCACTTTCTGAAATGTGTGTTTGCTTCTGGTTAGAATCCATGGAGAACTTCGGCCTGTGCTGACTTGGAAAGGAGCTTCCTGGTCACTGTACTCCAGCCTTCCTGGTTTCAGGAGACAGAGGTTCACAGCTGCCTCTGTGCCCACATCAGGCTTCTTAGTGCTTTTCTTGTTTGCTTGTTTTTTTTTGTTTTTTGTTTTTTGTTTTTTTGGTTTTTGGGCCACACCCGTTGACGCTCAGGGGTTACTCCTGGCTATGAGCTCAGAAGTTGCTCCTGGCTTGGGGGACCATATGGGACACCGGGGGATCGAACCGAGGTCCGTCCAAGGCTAGCGCAGGCAAGGCAGGCACCTTACCCCTTGCGCCACTGCCCGGCCCCTGCTTGTTTGTTTGGTGATGGTTTTGGGGGCTCACTCAGGGCTCATTTGGTGACACATTCAGGTTACTCCTGGCAGGTTCGGGGGAGCATATGGGATGCTAGGGATCGAACCTGGGTCAGCAGCATGTAAGGCAAACAAACATCCTCCTTACTGTGCTGTCGCTCCATCCCCCTGGATTTTGTTTCTAGAGTTACACTGCTCAGGGCTTACTCCTGGATCTGCTCAGGAATTATTCCTGGCAGTGCTTGGGGGGGACCCTATCTCTGGCCAGCCATGTGCAAGGCAGGTGGCCTCCCTGCTGTCCTTCAGCCCCGACTCCTTACTGAGCACCTGCCCCCATCTCTATCTTGCATCTTGCTCCCTCCCATGAGTTCTGGGCGGGGGGGGGGGGGGGTGTCCAGCACAGCCAGGGAAGTTGGTGTGGGAGTAGGTCCCCACTGCCTTCCTGTGCCGAGGTGTGGAACACGACTGCTGGGTTGTGCCAGGCTCTTTGGTTCCCACCTGGGCTGGTGAACACTTGTCTTCTCCAGTTCTGTCCCTGGTGCACATACAGACGTGGGGTCCCATGGCTGCAGCTGCCCTCTTGGATCCCCTCTTTCCTGGTGCTCTCTTCCCTAGCAACCCCTTCAGCCAGACCCCCTCCACCTGCCCATTTTGAACCCCAAAGTTTGAAGGTAGAAAGTGGCAGCGAGCAAGCACAGCAGCCTGAGAACCACAGCACCCTTGGGGGCCAGTGCCTGCAGTGAGGGGGTCTCTCCAGCCAGCTTGCCATCTGTGTCCAGAGCTGTGATCCACTGACCATCTGCAGCCCCCTCTGACCCCATGATCTTCCTTGGCCTCCTGATGTCCTGTGGTTGTACAGTCAGGGCTGAGGGAGAAAGGCTGGGCAAGTTGAAGGCTGTGTAGGCCCGAAGCTTCCTCCAGGGCCCGGAGAAGGTTGTCCAGGCAGGTGGGGAGCAGGAGGAGGTGCAGGGCATGGACTCAGGGTCCCTGTGGTTATCCCCCTGCAGCTCCCCTAGGGCCCTCTTTGACCTACAACCCCAAAGTTGGGGGTAGGGGGACCGGTCCCAACTCTGCGGTTCTTCTCCTGCCCTTCCTGTGCAGAAATCATGTTCCCCCACCCCACCCCTGGGTGGCTGTGTCTTGCTCAATATTATATCCTTGTTTCTTCGGCTTGAAGGTGTTTGGCTTCTTAAATTGGTTCTGAGGGTTACAGTTGTGGATTTGGGGATCACCTTGGCAGTCCTCCAGGGATAGTGAGGTGCTGGAGATCAAGGCTAAGGCACATAGAAGTGGGCATACACCCCACCCTTTTCACTCCGTAACACTGCTCCAGGTTCCTTTTCAGTTTCTGAAGCTCTGCTAAGGGTCACTCTTGGCGAGTTGTTTGGGGTTGTTTGGGGTGTCGCCAGGAGTGCCAGGGCTCAGTGATTTTGGTCCTCCTGCTAGCTTGTCAGATGCTCAGCCGTTTTGATCTCTGGCCCACTTATTTTTTTGTTTTGTTTTTGTTTTGTTTTGAAATAACTTTTGATTTGGACTGAGCTGAGGTTTGTTTCATGGTGTTCCCACGCTTGCCCGCCCGCTCCTGCCTGGTTTTCCTGGTCAGCAAACTCTGCACTGAAAGAGTGAAAGGCCCTACTCCAGCGCTGTTTTATCCTGACCCCCACTTTCTGTCCGCACCTCTTGTCTGGGAAGGTGCCTCTCTGGAATAAAGACTGAATCCTCAAGCCAGAATTTTGTGGAGTTTTGGTGGGCGGCTGGGGGGGTGGGGAAAGAATGCAGAGGGTAGAGCTCCTGGAGGTTCTAAGGAGTGACTCTGGTGTGATGTGGCTGAGGGAACCCGCCCCGCATTCTGCCATAGCACCATGCAGGGGAGGCAGGCATGGCGGGGATCCACCGACGGGGACAAGAAGGTGAGGCTCCCCTCCCGCTTGCCGCCCTTCCTTGCCACCCATCCCCACTATTTGGATGCACCCCCACGACCTCCATTGTGTCTGTTTGGCGCTCTTGATGGTGGTTCCGTCTCCGATGACAATGGGGCCAGGAGTCGGGGTGGGACCATTGCTGTGACCTCAAGACTTGTGTGTTGTCTTTAATGGGGTCTTCCCTGTGCCCTGCCCTTTTTTGTCTGTGGGATATCCTGTGTGTTAGCAAATCCTACATGGCCCAGGCAGCATGTACTGGTGCGGGCCAGTCTGTGTCAGGGCTGTGCAGGTTTGGGGGCACGGTCAGAGTCTTGATGGCATGACAGAGCCAAATCGGGGGTTATATCAGTATAGGGTGGGTGCCTCGCCATTCGTGTGGCAGCGACCCAGGTGGGGCTAGGTACCTAGGCCAGTGGTTCTGTGCTATGACATCACAAATAGAAGTGGGCAGAGTTGTGTAGTATATATATATATATATATATATATATATTTGGTTTTGGGGTACACCAGGTGATGCTCAGGGGTTACTCCTGGCTATGCGCTCAGAAATCGCTCCTGGCTTGGGGGACAATATGGGACACCAGGGATTGAACTGAGGTCTGTCCTGGATCAGCTTTGTGAAAGGCAGACACCCTACTGCTGGGCTATCACTCCGGCACCCAGAGTTATTTAATAAAGGCCTAGACACCCTATTTTCAGCCTTGGACTGAGTTGGGTGGCCTTGGCGTTCTTAAAGGTGCCCTTTTATGGGCATAAGAGAACAAGGACTAGGAAGCCGGCTGTGAGGCCATCTTACCCCTGCAGGCCTGGGTGTCTTCCCTTCCGGGTAGCAAGTGTCCTACACACAGTTGGCATGTCCTGGACCTTTTTGTCCTCTTATTCATGACATTTTCACATATTCCTAATAAAATGAGCTCATGGAAGCTGCTCGTTGGAGGTATTCTGCATTCCCATTGATGCCTGCTAAACTGTTCCCAGTCCTGCTATTGGAGATAGTTTTGGGTTTTTTGGGGGGGGTGTCGGTTTTTGGGGGTTTTCAGGATTTACTCCTGGCTCTGTGCTCAGAAATCACTCCTGGCAGGGTCAAGGGACCATATGGGACTGGATGCCGGGATTCGAACCACCATCTTTCCTGGGTGGACTGCATGCAAGGCAAACACCCTTCTGCTGTGCTATCTCTCAGGCCCTATTGGGGCTAGTTTTGTAAAATCAGTGTAAAAATCAGATGTAGCCCTAGAGCTAGAGGCAAGTTGACCTGCCTAGGAAAGCTCCCGCCAAGCTGGCCTGTCAATTTGTAGAGAAGCACACACACAAACTGACCCTGCCCTTGTCTCTAACGGTATAGAGGTGGTAGCCCAGGTGTTTGGTGAAGTCCTAGCACTGTACCCAGGGCGGGGTTGAGCCCCTGGGATTTGACCACGTCTTCATTACAGTTTGTCCTCTGGAGGATCTGACTGTTCCAGAGTTGCCCTTGCAGTCCCCTGAGCTATTAGCGTCCTTCTGCATAGCCCCTGTTCCTGGGGCATGAGTCCCAGGGTGGACTCTCACTGTGGACTCTTCCACTCTGAGGGTTTCCTTGGCCAGTACTCCATTCCTCCTTGTGCCTAGTGCAAGATATTTCCTGCTCTCGGCTGCACATGGGGTCCAGATCTGTCTTGAGAGCTGTTCTGTTCTGTTTTGTTTTCTTTTGGGTCACACCCAGCAGCTCTCAGGGGTTACTCCTGGCTCTGTGTTCAGAAATTGCCCCCAGCAGGCTCGAGGGACCATATGGGATGCTGGGATTTGAACCACCATCCCTCTGCATGAAAGGCAAACACCTTGCCTCCATGCTATCTCTCCTGCCCCGAGAGCTCTTCATGTCCCCAGCACACGTCCAGTTTAATGGCCCAGGCGAGCCTGTGTGGGGCACCTTCTTCCTGCTCTCTGGCCACTGCCGATTTCTGCATGGCAGCCCTTTATTTTTTCCACGTAGTCGTGAGTGAGCTGGACTGTCCCTGTGAGATCTCACATAACTTTCTACTTGAGATGGGGTAGGGACCTGAAAAAAAGTAACCCCGTTCCCAGGTTCTGGGGGAACCAAGGAATATGTGTTCATATTTTTTTTTTTTTTATGTGTTCATATTTTAAAGGTGACAGAGTTGTTACTTATGGGGAAGTGGGGAGTGTTTTAGTGGATAAAGAAACTGAGTGTAGAAAGATGGAAATGGTCAAAAATTTGGTTGGAGGAACTGTGTCTATGCTGCTTGGAGGAATGCCCTGGGCTGTGTATGGGGCCTGACCAGTGTCTGAGAGCTTAGTGGAGCAGTTAAAGGGGCGCTCTCCATGGTGCTGAAACCCACGTAGCTCACAGCCTCCTGGAGAGGCTCTTGAGATGCAGGACTTGGACACAGCTGTGGTGCCAGTTTAAAACTAACACACAGGGGCCAGAGAGATAGCATGGAGGTAGGGCATTTGCCTTGCATGCAGAAGGTCGGTGGTTCAAATCCCGGCATCCCATATGGTCCCCTGAGTCTGCCAGGAATGATTTCAGTAACCCCTGAGCGCGGCTGGGTGTGACTCAAAAATAAAAACAAAAACAAAAACAAAACTAACACACATACATGGTGCTGGAGCAATAGCACAGCAGGGAAGGCACTTGCTTTGCATGTGGCCAACTCAGGTTCCATCCCTGGCATCCCATATAGTCCCCCGAGCCTGCCAGGAGTGATTTCTGAGTGCAGAGCCAGAAGTAACTTAACCGTGAGCATCACTGGGTTGGCCCAAAAACCTAAACTCAGGGGTTACTCCTGGCTCTATGCTCAGAAATCACTCCTGGCAGGCTCCAGACCAAGCCTTACCTTCATGCTATCTCTCTGGTCCCTAAAAAAATATTTTTTGATTAAAAAATACTCCATGGGGCCGGGCGGTGGCGCTAAAGGTAAGGTACCTGCCTTGCCTGCGCTAGCCTTGGACGGACCGCGGTTCGATCCCCCGGTGTCCCATATGGTCTCCCAAGCCAGGAGCAACTTCTGAGCACATAGCCAGGAGTAACCCCTGAGCGTTACCGGGTGTGGCCCAAAAACCAAAAAAAAAAAAAAAAAAAAAAAAAAAAACTCCAACTTGAAGTAGAAATTCCATTTCCCTGGAGTGTCTGGGACAATCTGGCCCCAATTTTTTTTTTTATTGGTTTTGGTTTTGTTTTGGGGGTCACACCTGGTGATGCTCAGGGATTACTCCTGGCTATGCACTCAGAAATTGTTCCTGGCTTGGGAGCCCATATGGGATGCTGGGGATCAAACCTCGGTCCATCCTAAGTTAGCACATGCGAGGCAAACACCCAGCTGCTTATGCCACCACTCTGGCCCATGGCCCACTGTTGGTTGCATTGAGCAGTTCTGGAACATAGGTGTAGCCGATGGTGGGTGACGTTTTGGTTGTTAACTACTTTTTCTATCGTGAGTCTCACCACTTTTCCCCACCCCACCCCTTTTCAGGCCGTGACCCTGTGGTCCTCCCACCTGCTTGAACCTTTCAGATCTTTTCATGTCTCCCGTTTCCCAAGCAAGCTCTTGGCATATATTTAAAGGGCAAAATTCTTTTGCAGACTCTAGATGCACTGGGTCACTCCAGTCATTGCTCCCTCCCATCATGCTTTGCCCACCCCTTTGAAGACCATTGAGAAACCTCCCTAACAGGTGCAGTAATGGCCCAGTTTTGCCCTTGGCTTTAAAGCTTTGATCTGGGGCCGGAGCGATAGCACAGTGGTAGGGTGGGCGTTTACCTTGCGTGCAGCCAACATAGGTTCAATTCCCGGCTTCCCATGTGTTCCCTCCAGCCTGTCAGGAGAGATTTCTGAGCGCATAGCTAGGAGTAACCCCTGAGAGTCACAGGGTGTGGCCCCAAAACAAAAGCAAAACAAAAAAAACAAACAAAATCTTTGAGATGTGTCCATTGGGGAAGTTCTAACATCCTTTAGTGAATGTGTTGCCCAAAGGTTTTTCCCTTGGCACAGGAGCTGGGGCAATGGCCTCATGTGCAGCTGTGGTGGCCATAATTCTGCTTTCTATGCTTGGTACCACATACAGTCCACTGAACCCACTGGCCATGACCCCCAAAACAAACAGAAAACAAGATTTTTTTTCTCCAAGATTGAGTGGGAAGTTTATGTTGCAGGTGGAGCAAATTCAAATCTCAACTCGCCTTTGGGGGTAAAGCCAGGGTCTCTGCCCCCCAAGCTGTGTTCTGCTACCATACAGCATCCCTGACCTTCCTTGTAGCGTGTAAAACCAGATTCCTACCCAGCTAACACATGAAGTGTGTATATGGGTGGGTGGTTTGGGTTTTTTTGGGGGGGGAGTTAGACCATACTGAGAGATGCTCAGGGGTTACTCTAGGCTCTGCATTTAAGGATCACTCCTGGCAGGGCTTGGAGGAGCTATATGGGGTCCTGGGGATTGAATTTGCACTGGCTGTGTGCAAGACCACCTCTTGCCTGCTCACTGTCCTCTCTCTCTCTGTTCCCCGTTTCCAGCCCCTTGGATAAAGATGACTGGTGGGCTGAGGGGCGGCTGGCCAGAAGGGTGTCTCACCCGCACGATTAACACCTGTGATCCGTTCCTTCTGCAGCTGGAGATACCGATGACCCGCCAAGAATTACTCAGAACCCCGTCATCAATGGGAACATGGCCATGACCGATGGGCACAACAACACGGAGGAGGAGATGGAGGACGGTGAGTGCAGGAGGGAAGGAGGAAAGGAGAGAGAAAAAGAAGCTAGGAGGTGGTAGCCGAGGAGAGTGGTTGCACCATTCGAGCTTCTCACCAGTAAATAAATAAGTAAATAAGCCAGTAAATTGCTTCTCGCCAGCCTCAGCAAGAAGCACCCAACTCCAGGCTCTGTGTGCAAGGCTTACCTGCTGCGCTGTGGCTCCTGCCCCAGTGAGGTACCTTTTCGTGGGGATCCCTATGGCTTCCTCTGCTTTGTGATCGCTGAGTCCAGGAAGGCAATGTGTGAGGACAGTAGCTGGGCACTAACCGCCTCGGGTACAGTTGATCCCGGGACTGTCCCTCTCGTTGGGATCGTGTCAAAACATGGTCAGGTCTTGTTGCTGGCCCTCTGGGCTGGGGTAACACATCCTCCTTGTGCACCTCAGCATATTCTGGTTCTTGGGGGTGAAAGAGAGTAGCAGATCAAGTGTGTTCATGGGTCCTATGCTCAGCGACATCTCAGTCCCAGCTGCCTTGGCTCCTGGATTTGCTAGTGTGGATTCAGAAACGGAACTGAAAAGGCCAGAGCAATAGCACAGCAGTAGGGTGTTTGCCTTGCACATGGCCAACACAGGACAGACCCCTATTCACTTCCCTGTGACCCATGTGGTCCCTAGTACAGGACCAGAAGAAACTCCTGAACGCCACTGGGTGTGGACCCCCCCCCCCTCCAAGGAGCTGAAGTGTAAGGTGAGAAGAATAGAAAAGTGCTTTAGCTTTATCAGATACTAGTTGTGCATGAGAATGAGGCAGGGGAAATGGATGTGGCTGGTCTGTTTTGTGGGTGGGGCTATGGCCTTCAGGCAGGTGTCCATGGGGCCCATGGTAGTACTTCTCATGCAAGCCCGGGCCACCGTCCTTGGTGTCCATTCCAGGGGTTTAATATGGGAGGACCAGGGGCCCCTGTCTTCTCACAGGAGGCAGGCCTAGCACCTGCCCCCCCCCTTTTTTTTTTTTTGCCTACAGCACCCAGTATTCCCAGGCGGTCTCCCATCCAAGTACTAACCAGGCCCCACCCTGCTTAGCTTCCGAGATCAGAGGAGATCAGGCTGTATGGCTGTAGACGCAACTGCCCCTCTTGCCTTGTCCTTAACTAGTGTTCTTGCTCTTGAGCATTTGCCCATTCAGGCAGTCTGTCCCACAATTGCAGAGGTGGGAGACCAGCGCACCCCTGTCTGGGTGTCATCCATGACACTTGCCCACAGGCCAATGGGCACACTGCCTCCTGGCTATCTGTGTGCCCCACTTTGCTGCTCGGGTGACTCGGGGGTCTCCCAGACTCTCACCGCCGTCCGTGTCTGCGGTGCAGCAGAAGTCAGAAAGGGCAGGAACCAGGGTAGCCTGTGGCACTATACCAAAGGTACATGAGGACCATGCAGCCGTCCTGGACCCTCAGTCTAGTTGGATTTCCTGTGGATTGTGTTAAGATGGCACCAGATTCCCCCACTTGACGGCCCCTGGCGGGTCACTCGTAGAAGCAGCGAGTCCTTGCCATCCTTCTGACCCTATGCCTGACCTCCTCTTCCTTTTTCCTCCTCCTCTTTCTCCTTTCTTCATCCTCCTCCTTTTTCCTTCTCCCTCCTCTGACACTTTTTCTTTTTTTAAACTTAGTTTATTGATTAATTGATTGATTGGTTGTTGGGCACCACACCCAGTGATCCTCAGGGGTTCTGTTCTCAGAAATTGCCCCTAGAAGGCTGGGGTCCCGTATAGGTGCCGGGAGTTGAATCAGATCCTTCCTGGGTCAGCTACATGCAAGGCAAATGCCTTGCCACTGTGCTATCTTTCCAGCCCTCCTTCCCCTTTCTCTTCCTCTACCAGCCTCCTCCAATTCTTCCCCCTGCTATGGGGCTTGGGCACCTAGAAACCTGGTCTGTCCCCCAAAGGCTGCTGGGAAACACTGTGCTCGGCCTGCCAGCTTGTGCTCCCCGGTTTGCTTTTCAGGGGAGGACACACTCGGTGCTTGGCACTGGCGTCCCTGTGGCGTGGCCGTGGCTTCTCTGCGGCCTGGCACTGACACGGTGTTCTCTTGCAGATACGAGTTGGCGCTCCGAGGCCACCTTCCAGTTCACTGTCGAGCGCTTCAGCAGACTGAGTGAGTCGGTCCTTAGCCCTCCGTGTTTTGTGCGAAATCTGCCATGGAAGATTATGGTGATGCCACGCTTTTATCCAGACAGACCACACCAAAAAAGCGTAGGATTCTTTCTCCAGTGCAATGCTGAATCTGATTCCACGTAAGACGGTTTAAATGATGCCATTACAAACCCACAGGTAGTTGTGATACGTTACTGGAAACCATACCTGGTTGGCCTTTTTTTTTTTGAGTGTTTGGGTAAACTTTTTGGCTGGTTTCTTAGTGCGTCCTGGTTTTTTTTTTTTTTAAGACGGTCATAGATTGCCTCTATGAACGCACGGGTAGGTACCAAGTGCCTAGCGGGCTTCCTCCACTCATGGACTTATCTGGGTTCTCGGGGGGGGGGGGGGGGGGGGGTAAGTGGGCCAGTGATTGTTGCAGAGCTGTCCAGATTAGAAAACAGAGCATCTGATGGCACCTTGTCTCCACAAATGGAGAGAGGGGGGCCTTGCACCCAAAATCCTGATTCCAGAGCCACTGCTCTGTGCCAATGAGTCAAGACTGTTGGGGTTCTGCTTCCCACTGAAGGGTTCCAGAAAGCTGCCTTTGTCCTCTGGAGCTCTACCAGCCTCCTGATATCCATATACCTTCCACATGGACGGGTGAGGGCAGGGCTGGGGGGTTTTGTCCTGGGCATGTGGAACATGGAGCAAGTAGTGCGATGCCAGGGTTCAAGTCTGAGTCTCAGCCCTTCGAGCCAGTTCCCTGCAATAGGAACTTGGAGCTCGGAGAAGCATGCTGGTACCTCTGCCCTCCTGTGCACTGCCAGTGTGTCAGGACAGCTATGCCCCAGGCCCTTCTGTGGACCCTGTTCTAAGGCCTGTGCTGCAGGGTTGGAGCAGCGATACCCAGAATCTAGAAGTTTCTTCACCCATTACACTAGACCAGGGGAGATTCCCAGAGCAGGCACCATCTGCAGAGAAGCTGGAAGCCGGGTCTTCTTGTTCACGAAAGTTGGGGGGCCTCTACACAAAACAGTGCGGAATCATTTCCCCCTTTCTCGACTTTTTTTTATTTTGTGGGAGGACACATCTAGCTCGGTGCTCAGGGCTTACTCCTGACTGTGCTCAGGGTCACTCATGGAGAGGCTCGGGACCATATTGGGTGCCAGGAATTGCACCTGGGTTGACAACATGTGCAAGCAAGTCTGCCTGCTATGCTATCACTTTGGCCTCCTGCCTGTTTTTTTCATCAGTTGTCCTCAAACTACAGCCATGGCCACATATTATTGTATTTGCTCCCATTTTATTTCTTCACTTCAAAATAAAACATATGCAGTGTGCATAGGAATTTGTTCCTAGTTTTTGTTTTTATTATAGTCCAGCCCTCCAAAGGTCTGAGGGACAGCAAACTGGCCCCCTGTTTAAAAATTTTGAGGACCACTGCTTTTCCTTAACATCAGTATCCAGTACCAGAACCATTACCTGATGCCTCACAGAAATTCAAGTGCAGAAACTTGATTTTGATAGAAGCAGGCAAAAAATAAAATAAAGGGCCCGGAGAGATAGCACAGCGGCGTTTGCCTTGCAAGCAGCTGATCCAGGACCAAAGGTGGTTGGTTCGAATCCCGGTGTCCCATATGGTCCCCCGTGCCTGCCAGGAGCTATTTCTGAGCAGACAGCCAGGAGTAACCCCTGAGCATCGCCGGGTGTGGCCCCCCAAAAAAACCAAAAAAATAAAATAAAATAAAGAGCCGGAGAGATAGCATGGAGGTAAGGCAGTTGCAGAAGGACAGTGGTTCGAATTCTGGCATCCCATGTGGTCCCCTGAGCTTGCCAGGAGCGATTTCTGAGCGTGGAGCCAGGAGTAACCCCTGAGCACTGCTGCGTGTGACCTCCAAAACCAAAAATGAATATAGTCTTTTCACTTAAAAGGCTGAATTCTTTTAAGAGACTGTATGGCATGCCCCGCGCCCCACCTTAGTGTCCCTCTCCTGTCCCTGCACAACTTCACATATACACACATGTACCTCAGCCCTGCCTTTCGAAGGGACAGGGCTCTGCCGCTGCAGACAGGGTGCCGTCCGCTCAGCCTCAGGCCCCACTCTGCCCGCAGGTCATGGTCTTGTCATGCCCAGGCCGTGCTGAAGATCATCAACTATCGGGACGATGAGAAGTCCTTCAGCCGCCGTATCAGCCACTTGTTCTTCCACAAAGAGAACGACTGGGGATTCTCCAACTTCATGGCCTGGAGTGTGAGTCACAGCGGCTGGCGTGTGCATGAGGGGGGTTGCTGTGGCCCGACGGGGCTGGTCTGTCGGTCTCCTCCCTCAGCTCACGGGACTATTGGGGTTTTGTTTTCTTTGTTTCTTGTAATAGGAAGTGACTGATCCTGAGAAAGGGTTCATCGATGATGACAAAGTGACGTTCGAGGTCTTCGTTCAGGCGGATGCCCCCCATGGCGTGGCGTAAGTTGTGAGCCCAGCTTGAGCAGGGTGGGAAAGGGTGGCTGGCGGCAGGCAGGGGCGCAGCATTTGGTGGCACCCGAGACCCCTCATCCCTGCTCTCCTGTAGGTGGGATTCCAAGAAACACACAGGCTACGTGGGGCTGAAGAACCAGGGCGCAACGTGTTACATGAACAGCCTCCTGCAGACCCTGTTTTTCACCAACCAGCTGCGCAAGGTATGGGGACATGCCAGGGGAGCGGGCCTGGTGTCAAGAGGGGTCTCTCGGTGCTGATGACCCAGCCAGGCGAGCGGGGCTAGATGACGACCCTGCCAGCAGCTCTCTGGGCGAACGATCAGTGACCATGTGGCTTTCCCTGTGCCGGGGGTTTGGGACAAGCCCAAGCAATATCACCCAGGTCCCATGAAAGTGCCATCTGCCGTCCCAAACATTCTTTTTTGTTATTGTTGTTTGGTTTGGGGACCATACCCCATGGTGCTCGGGGCTTTGCTCCAGGCCCTCCTGTCACTCCTGATGGTGTTTGTAGGGCCATGGCTGTGCAGGGAGTGGACTAGGTTAGCTGCTTTGGCTTTGGAAATACAACATTTGAGTTTCTTTTTTCTGGGCCACCCCTGGCTGTATCCAGGGCTGACTCCTGGGTCTGCACTCCTGCACTCAGGAATCCTTGGCTTTTTAGCGTTACTCGTGGGCCCCTTTGTAGTGCCAGAGATTGAACCTGTGTCAGCTGCATGCAAAGCAAGCTCCCTCTTTGTTGCAATTTCTTCTTATCCTTCTTTCTTTTTTTATTTCCACTTTTGTTTTGTTTTGACTCCTGGCTCTGTGCTCCTGGCTTGGGGGACCATATGGGATGCAACGGATAGAACCCAGGTCCATCCTGGATCAGCCACATGCAAGGCAAATGCCCAGCAGCTGGGCTATCACTTCAGCCCCAAGAGATTTCTTTTTACTTTTCTTTTCTTTTCTTTTTTTTTTTTTTTTTTTTTTGGTTTTTGGGCCACACCCGTTTGACGTTCAGGTGTTACTCCTGGCTATGCGCTCAGAAATCACCCCTGGCTTGGGGGGACCATATGGGACACCAGGGGATCCAACCACGGTCCGTCCGCTTGCAAGGCAGACACCTTACCTCTAATGCCACCTTCCCGGCCCTAGTTTCTTTTGGTTTTTGAGCCATACCCGGTGGCACTTAGGTTACTCCTGGCTCAACACTTAGAAATTTCTCCTGCTTCATTCCTGGCAGGTTGAGGGGGACCCTATGGGATGCCAGGGATCGAACCTAATGCTCTCCCTACTGTACTGGTCCCTCCACTGGAAAATTTATAATATAATTTCTCTGGACTTGCATTAAAAAATTGGGGGGGGGGCCCGGAGAGATAGCACAGCGGCGTTTGCCTTGCAAGCAGCCGATCCAGGACCAAAGGTGGTTGGTTCGAATCCCGGTGTCCCATATGGTCCCCCGTGCCTGCCAGGAGCTATTTCTGAGCAGACAGCCTGGAGTAACCCCTGAGCACTGCCGAGTGTGGCCCAAAAATAATTGGGGGGAGGGCAGAGCGATGATAGCACAGCGGTAGGGCGTTTGCCTTGCACTCGGTGGATCCAGGACGGACCTGGGTTTGATCCCAGGCATCCCATTTGGTTCCCCAAGCCAGGAGTAACCCCTAAGTGTCACCAGGTGTGGCCCAAAAATAAAAAGATTTTTTTTTTAACTTTTTACTTTTCTTTTCTTTTTTTTTTGACCATACCTTGTTCTACTGGGGCTTACTCCTGGAATGCTGGGGACCAAACCTGGGTATCTTGTCTGCTGTCCAGTCGCCCCCGCCGTGGACTGGGTGATTCTGGCATGCACTGGGCTGAGCAGGAGGGAAGGAGAGTGGGAGGTGAAAGTCCCCTCGACAGCCGTCAGCTGCTGCAGCCTTGGCCAGATTTCTCACCTGTTCTCCGCTTGTTTCGGACTTGCTTCTTGCAGGCCGTGTACATGATGCCCACGGAGGGCGACGACTCTTCTAAAAGCGTGCCCTTAGCACTGCAAAGAGTGTTTTATGAGTTACAGCACAGTGACAAACCTGTGGGGACCAAGAAACTCACCAAGTCATTCGGGTACGTAACACAGCACCGCCTCGTGGTCTCCTGTTAGGGGTAGAAGGGAAGAAAACAGGCAGCAGAAAGCGTTGGGGCTTTGGCACACCAAGGCTCCTCAGTATTAACTGTTTTTCCCTAATATGGAAATCTTTTTTTCTTGGTTTGTTTGTTTTTGGGTCACACCCGGCAGAACTCGGGGTGTTACTCTGGGCTCTATGCTCAGAAATTGCCCCCAGCAGGCTCGGGGGACCAAATGGGATGCTGGGATTCAAACCACTGTCCTTCTGCATGCAAGGGAAATGCCCTACCTCCATGCTATCTCTCCAGCTCCTAATATGGATATCTTGGTTCTAGAACTGGGCCCAAAATCATTCACCCCATGAAGTTTTGGCTTCTTTTTGTGGGGTGGGCCACACCCGCCTTACTCGGGCTGTTCTTAGCTCTGTGCTCAGGAAACATTCCCAGTGGGCTTGGGGGAACCACATGATTTTCCTGGGATGGAACCTGGGCGTGCTGTATGCAAATGCCTTCTCCTCTGTTCCCTCACTCCCACCCCAGTCCCCCTTCTCATTGGACCCCCAGTTTTTGTGTTGAGCTTTTTATTTGTTTGTTTGTTTTTGGTTTGGGGCCACACACCTCAGGGCTTAGGTTACTTCTGCTCTGCACTCAGCACAGTGTCAAACCTGTGGGACCAAGAAACTCACCAATTTCTGCACTCAGAAATTCATCCTGGCAGGCACAGGGGGCCATATGGGATACTGGGAATTGAACACAGGTCAGCTGCGTGCAAGGCAAATGCCCTACTCCCTGTGCTTTTGCTCTGGTCCCTGGACCCCCAATTTTTTTCTTTTGTTTTGTTTTTGGGTCACACCCAGCAGCGCTCAGGGATCACTCCTGGTTCTATGCTCAGAAATTGCTCCTGGCAGGCTCAGGGCACCATATGGGATGCTGTGATTCAAACAACTGTTCTTCTGCATGAAAGGCAAACGCCTTACTTCCATGCTATCTCTCCAGCCCCTGTACCCCCAAATTTGGTGAAGTTCAGCTCGAGCTTTTTTCTTTTAGTTTTTTGGGCCACACCCGGTGACGCTCAGGGGTTACTCCTGGCTATGTGCTCAGAAGTCACTCCTGGCTTGGAGGACCATATGGGATGCCGGGGGATCGAACCGTGGTCCATCCAAGGCTAGCGCAGGCACCTTACCTCTAGCGCCACCACCCGGCCCACCCCCCCCTTTTTTTGGTTTTTGGGTCACACCTGGCAGCACTCAGGGACTGTTCCTGGCTCTATGCTCAGAAATTGCCCCCTGGCAGGCTTGGGGACCATATGGGATGCTGGGATTTAAACTACCATCCTTCTGCATGCAAGGCATTTAAATGCCCTACTGCTGTGCTATCTCTCCAGTCCCTCGCTCTTTCTTGATTTTTATATAATCCCCAACGTACTTTCCAGATGTGAATTTTAAAAACTGTTTTGATTCTACACAATTTGTTTAAAAATCTAAGTTGCCTTTTTTTGGGCCATACCCAGTTACGCTCAGGAATTACTCCTGGCTCTGCAGTCTAGAAATTGCTCTTGGCAGGCACAAGGGAATCATATGGGATGCTGGGGATTGAACCCGGGTCCGTCCCATGTGGGCCGCATGCAAGGCAAACGTCCTGCTACTGTGCTATCTCTTTGGCCCTAAATTGCTTTTTATTCTGAAACGGACCTGCTCTCTTTTCAGGTGGGAAACCTTAGATAGCTTCATGCAGCACGACGTTCAGGAGCTGTGTCGAGTGGTAAGTTGGACACTCGCCCTGTGTTCTCCTGCCATAGAGTGTGAGCACTGCCAAGCCTCCGCAGTAGCCATCTGCCGAGTCAAGTCTGTCTAGGTCACCTGCCCCTCTTCGAAGGCTCAGGACCACAGCGAGGCTAGGAGGGAAGGCAGGGTAGCTAGCGTCTAGCAAAGTTGGAAAGCCAGGGAGACTCTTAAGGAGTGAGTGAGTGACTGGCAGGTGGAAGGAAGCTAACCTAAGGGAAGAAGGCTTGGACAAGAGCTGGAGTCGGTAGCCATCCTCCTGTTGTTAGATTGGCATGTCATTGACCCCCGAGTGATTCGCCCAGGCCGCCTCCGGGGGACCCTCCTCTGCTAGGGGGCCCCCCATTTCTCAGCCCCTCCCTTGAGTTTCGAGGAAGAGTCGCACACACGCTCACACACATGCGCACACACAGATGGTGTTCAAGGTGATTGGCTGGGCAAGGTGTGTTTTCTTTTTTGCAGCACTAGCTGGATTGAATCCAGTTCATTAAATCCCCATGGACAAACCAGTCAATCCTGTTGACAGGCTCAACCTCATTAATCTCTTGGTGTGGACCAATACGAGTTAAGTTTAGTGATCAATTTACATGCTTTTCCACAGAGGTAAAAAAAAAATGAATATAAAAAAAATGCTTCTCGAGGCACTACAGATTACTAATTCATTCCAAAGGCTGTGTAAAGGGTTAATCTCATCTGTTGCATGTAGATATATTTTTATTTGTAAAATACCCAAGCAAGGAGGAAGATGTTATATTTTATTTTTTTATTTTTTTGATAATTGCATGCCGAAGGTCATACTACTTAGAGCCTAGCATTTCTTTGAGCTTTTGGATTTTTTCTTGTCACGTTTCAAATGACCACGCGGGCTGCCAGGCCTCAGGTGTCCTCTGACTCTCCCCCCTTTCTCTTTCAGTTACTCGATAATGTGGAGAATAAGATGAAAGGCACGTGTGTGGAAGGGACCATCCCTAAATTATTCCGAGGCAAGATGGTGGTATGTGCTGGCCGGCTGGAAAGGACCCGGGGAAGATCGGAGCACGCTCTGTGGGGTCCCTTAATCTCTAAGCCACCTATCTGCTTTTCCTTGTTTGTAGTCCTATATCCAGTGTAAAGAAGTAGACTACCGATCCGATAGGAGAGAAGATTATTATGATATCCAGCTAAGCATAAAGGGAAAGAAAAACAGTAAGTTCTGGGTCTTTTGTTTGGTGCGGGCATTGCCTTCTAGTGCATTCTGGCAGGCTGTTCGGTTTATGCTCACGCAGGGCAGAGGCAGAATTTTCTCGACTCTGGGGTTCAGAGCCCTCTTGGCTGGGGCTTGTCTTATCCACATTGACAGCGGGTGTCCAAGCATCGTTGAGGCTGTCAATTGTCTCCCTTCTGGGTGCCCCGTTCTGGAGAGGGGATCATTCTTGTCTGAGAGGAAGCAAGGAGGGAGCGTGCTGTTGTTGGGGGGAGACATTCACCACTTTGCCCCCTTTTACCCTGGCAACGTGGTTCTTCTGTTCCATCCAATCGCCTCAATTGTCACGCCCACCCTCCCAGCCTCTTGCTTAACCTCACTAAGAGCCATGTCATGTACCCTCGGACCCGTGTCCTCATGGTTCTCAGTGAACCCACCCCTGTTGGCTGCAAGCAAGTTTCCCCCTAATGCTATAGTCAGGGCCAGAGTGGTGGCGCAACGGTAGGGCGTTTGCCTTGCATGTGCTGACTAGGACAGACCATGGTTTGATCCATGGCATCCCATATGGTCCCCCAAATCAGGAGCAGTTTCTGAGCGCATAGCCAGGAGTAACCCCTGAGCATCACCGGGTGTGCCCCCTCCCCCGCAAAAATAAAAAGGCTATAGTCAGCCCTTCCCAAGTTCTGGAGCCTTCTGCTTCCTGAGCTCCAGGAAGAGGAAGCTGTGCCTTTTTGTCCCGTCCAGACCCCCAGCATCGCCCCTGGACAGAGTTCTCTGTGTGAGCAGTGAGTCAGAGCTGGTCATCTGGCTGTGCCTGGGCTGGGTACTGGAGCTCCATCATGATGGTGGCTTCTCTCTCTCTCTCTCTCTCTCTCTCTCTCTCTCTCTCTCTCTCTCTCTCTCTCTCTCCCTCTCTCTCTCTCCCTCCCTCTCCCCCTCCCTCTCTCTCTCTCCCCCCTCTCTCCCCCCCTCTCTCCCCCCTCTCTCTCTCCTTTCTCCCTCTCCCTCTTTCTCTCTCCTCTCTCTCTCCTCTCTCTCTTTCTCCCCCTCTCCCTCTTTCTCTTCTTTCCACCCTTTCCTCTTTCTCCCCTTCCCCCCCCTCTCCCCTCCCCCCTCCCCTCTCTCTCCTCTCTTCTCTCCTCCCTCTCTCTCTCTCCTCTCTCTCCCCCCTCTCCTTTCAAGTATTTGAGTCCTTTGTGGATTACGTGGCAGTAGAACAACTAGATGGTGACAATAAATACGACGCCGGGGAGCATGGCCTGCAGGTAACTGGGCCCCAGGTTCTCATGTCGGAATGACCCAGTTCCCGAGCTGCTGGTCCCTGTGGTGTTCCAGATGCCGCTGCTGCCCTTCCCCTGCTCTTTCTCCACAAGAGCCCCCTCGGGGCAGTGGCGGTGGCCTTGACGGGAAGGGGGTGCAGCCTGTCTCTTGAGACTCCCCAGAGAGGCAGCTGGTTGTGCCAGTCACCTGTGCCTGGCTGCTGAGGCCACACTCTAGCCCGGTGCCCACCCAGAACACTGCCTGGGGTATTTGGGCCCAGGTCAGGTGTGATTGGACTCTATGTCTAGTGTGGTGGCAGGGCTTGGTTTTGGGGTGGATGGTACTAGAGTTATTCGTGTTTGGGGATTACTCCCAATTTAGTGCTTGGGCCTTGCCTGGCAGGAACCTGACCCCAAGGGCTTTGTGTGTCAAAATGCCAGACATCTCCCTTGGTTCAGTGAGAGGCTGTGTTCAGTTTAGGGAAAGACCCTCTGCCCAATCTCCTCCAGCTGCTGTGATGCATGTCCCTTGCACAGCTGCTCCCCTCTTCTCCCCACACATACCCTTTTCCTTTGTTCCTTCTTGGGGTGGGATGGGGTCGCATTGTCCCACGCCCCTACTCCAAGTCCTGACCCCCTGGGACCGGGATCTCTGCCTTTGTGTCCCAGGGAAAGACACTGGGGCTCGAGCCACTGTATTGTGGGTCGAGGACTGGCCTAGCACGCAGTACGTCCTGAGTTCAGTTCCCAGCATCCCGTATGAACCCCTGAGCATTGTTGGGTATGGCTTGAGAAAAGCGAAAAAGAGAAGAAACTAAATGTGTGTTTTCCCTTCTGTGCCCAGGAAGCGGAGAAAGGTGTGAAATTCCTAACATTGCCTCCAGTGTTACACTTACAACTGATGAGATTCATGTATGATCCTCAGACCGATCAGAACATCAAGATCAATGACCGGTAATCTCCCACTCACTTCCTCACCCCAGTCATTGCTGGGCACCCCCCTGCACACAACACGTCCACCCACCCACCCGTGGGACCTTCCGAGGGGTGATGACTCCTCCCATGTAAGGGGTTCAGAGGCTTCGTCTCATTCGGCTCTGCTTTCCCTGGCATGTCCTTGTGGCCTCAAAACTGAAACTTGATCTCATATTTGTCCAAGTTATTATTTTCTTAGTGCCAGGGAGCAAGGCTAGATTTCACACTTGCACTGGCCTTGTGGATTTTTTTTTTGTTTTCTTTTTTTTTTTTAATAACTGCCTCCAGAATGTGCATGTTGTGGTTTGGGGGGGTTGGGGCCCACACTTCTGGCTCTATGCTCAGCAAGTCACTCCTAGCAGTGCTTGGGAACCCTATGGGATGCCAGGTATTAAACCCAGGGCAGCCATGTACTAGGCGAATGCCGTCCCTTCTGTGCTACAGCTCTAACCCTTCTCTAGTATCTTTTTTTAAACTCTTAAGTTATTTATTTATTTATTTATTTTGGTTTTTGGGCCACACCCAGCATTGCTCAGGGGTTACTCCTGGCTGTCTGCTCAGAAATAGCTCCTGGCAGGCACGGGGGACCATATGGGACACCGGGATTCGAACCAACCACCTTTGGTCCTGGATCGGCTGCTTGCTTCTCTAGTATTTTTGACCTTCACTTGATATAGATTGCTGGGAAGTGCAAGGAGGGGGGGCAGGAGAGAGTAGCCCAGGCTGAGTGCTTGCTTCACATGCCGAGGGCCCAGGTTCAAGCCTCCTCCTACATGCTACCCCACACCCCCTGTGTAACTCCAATGTGGACCTTGTTCTCTCCCCGCTGCCCCCAACCCTGACAAAGAATAGAAGAGACGGTGGGTTTGCTCTTTCTTGAAATCTGCACAAATAGCTGCATCTCCCTTTGCAGGTTTCTCCAGGTTTTTTGTCTGAAAAGGAATCTGGGTCCAATTCAGGAAGCATTTTACCCCCTCTCTGGGCTTCTGATTTGTCCGAGAGTCTTATGGGTCTTTTGAGCTAGGAGAACCCCCATCCAGCCCGGCCTCCTGGGCTGCCATGCCTAACTCTGACTGTGGTATCCATCAGATGAGAAGGCAGGCGGGTTTTCTGCAGACATAGCCTATCCACTGGGATCACTTGTTGGGCCTCTCTTTTCATTTTCACCATTTAAAATAAAAGATTTCCCCTAAAAGAATGTGACCTCTCAGAAGCCTTGAGGATTTTTGGCAAGTGTCGGGCTGCCTTGTCACCCACATTTGGCACCTCATTTCCTTCCACTTTGGGCCAGGAGGTTTAGTTTGTCTCTGGCATGTGTCCTGAGCCGGTCATTTAATGGGGGGGGGGGGGGCATGTGGTGCTTGGCTTCTGCTGACCCTCCCGTCCTGGCTGGTCAGCCATAACTTCCTCCTGCTCCCCTACCTACACCACCAGCCTTGACCTCATTTTGTCGGCTCTGAAATTCTAGAAGGTCCCCCGGTGCTCTGTAGGCACACCCGGTATCAGAGCTGGTATCTGACCACATCCTGATGTGGCTCTCACCAGGAGGAGTGACCATAGATCTTCGGACACCTCTTTCCTTCCCCAAGTGAATGCCAGCTGGCAAATGAGGGCTGACCGGATAAAGCCCCAAGAGGAAAGCTTTCTTCCGTGTGAATGAAACCTGGATTTCTTTTAAAAATGTTTCTTACTAGGTTTGAGTTTCCAGAACAGTTACCACTCGATGAATTTTTGCAAAAAACAGATCCTAAGGACCCAGCAAACTATATTCTTCATGCTGTCCTGGTCCATAGTGGAGATAATCATGGTGGACATTATGTGGTTTATCTCAACCCCAAGGGAGATGGCAAAGTAAGTGCTGGGAAGGGATGCTGGCCCGGGACACACCAGGCATGTCAACCCCGGGCCCTTCCTTAGCAAGAACCTCTTAAGTTTTTGTCTGGTTTGCTAAAAAGCCCACAGTCCACTTTTTATGGGTCTGTCCACCTCTATGGACCATACAGATGACCTGGGTGGGGTGAGCATTCTCCCTTAGCCCCTGTTCCCTACTGGTCTCCGCTGACTTGCTGGGATGGCCCCAGGCTGGGAGGAAGTGTCTTGTCCTCTCCTCTCCCGGGGGTTTGCCACAAACCCTCTGAGCTCCAGGCTGGCTGAGGCAGCAGCTTCTGGAGGCTTCCCCTGGCAGGTTCGGCCTGAGGCTGGGGGCTGGAGTAGGTCACAGGTGCTTCGAGAGGGCGGTTGTTGTTGATATGAACAGCAAGTCTTGGGGAGGGTCCCTAGCTTCGGCCTGGCCGGCCCTAACGCTGCCTGGCTCCCCTCTGCCCACAGTGGTGTAAATTTGATGATGATGTGGTGTCTCGGTGCACGAAGGAAGAGGCCATTGAGCACAACTACGGGGGCCACGACGATGACCTGTCGGTCCGGCACTGCACCAACGCCTACATGCTGGTCTATATCAGGGAGTCCCGACTGAGTGAGTGGCAGCTGCCAACCTGGGTGGCTTGATCGGGGGTCAGGAGGGCACCGCCTTCAACTGTGGGCTGGATAGATGGTGCAGCAGGGAGGGCAAATTTTCTTTACACAAAGTAAACTCTGGTTTAATCTCTAGCTTTAATCTTTTTTTGTTTTGTTTTGGTTTTTTTGGGGGTTACACTCGGCCGAACTCAGGGGTTACTCCTGGCTCTGCTCAGAACTCGCTTCTGGCAGGCTCAGGGGTACCATATGGGATGCCGGGATTCGAACAACCGACCTTCTGCATGCAAGGCAAACACCTTATCTCCATGCTATCTCTCCAGCCCCTCTAGGTTTAATCTTTAGTGCCCCATATGATCCCCCGAGCCCCACCAGTTGTGATTCTTTTATTATTATTATTATATTATATTATTATATGGGGGGCCCTTACCCAGAGGCACTGTGCTCAGAAATCACTCCTGGCAGTCTTGAGGAACCATATGGGATGCTGGGAATTGAACCTGGGTTCATCCCAGGTTGGCCACATGCAAGGGCAAGTGCCCTACTGCTGTGCTATCTCTCCGGTCCCCGGTTGTGATTCTTGAGTTTAATGCCAGGAGTGACCCTGAGCACTGCTGAGTTGTGGCCCCTCCAGAATGAAGAAGCAGGGGCCGGAGAGATAGCATGGAGATAGAGCATTTGCCTTGCATCCAGAAGGACGGTGGTTTGAATCTCGGTATCCCATATGGTCCCCAAGTCTGCCAGGAGCAATTTCTGAATGGAGAGCCAGGAATAACCCCTGAGTGCTGCTCGGTGTGACCCCCCAAAATGAAAAAGCAATGGCTGTATCAGTGATCTGGGGGACAGGGCCCATGGCCCTGTGCATGCCTTAAGCCAGGGACTGTCCCCGCAGGTGAGGTCTTACAGGCTGTCACGGACCACGACATCCCTCAGCAGTTGGTGGAACGGTTGCAGGAGGAAAAGAGGATCGAGGCGCAGAAGCGAAAAGAACGGCAAGAAGCGCATCTCTACATGCAAGTGCAGGTGAGTGGCAGGCCCGAGGGGGAGACCCAGGGTCCCTGACAGCACTGTCCCAGCTTCAAGGCACCCAGAGGTGAGACCAGTGTGTCTTTCCTCCCATGTTCAGCCCCAAGCAGCAGTGGGCGGGGTTGCTGAGCTCCTGCAGGTGGTCTTGGTTCTTGCCTCCTCTGGTTGTCTGAGGAAGATTTTCAGTGTTTTTTTGTGTGTGTTATTTTGGGTTTTTTTTGGGAGGGGCGGGGTTTGGGTCACACTTGGTAGCTCTCAGGGGTTACTCCTGGCAGGCTCAGGGGACCATATGGGATGCTGGGAATCAAAATCAAATCTGTCCTATGTTGGCTGTGTGCAAGACAAATAGCTACCATGTGCTTCCATCCCATTGAATTTTTGTTTGGTTTGGTTTGGTTTTTTTTTTTTTTTTTTTTTTTTTTTTGGGGGGGGTGGTGGTTACAACCTGTGGTGTCTACCTTACCTGTGCTAGCGTAGGACGGACCACGGTTCGATCCCCCGGCGTCCCATATGTCCCCCCAAGCCAGGGGCGATTTCTGAGCACATAGCCAGGAGTAACCCCTGAGCTGAGCGTCAAACGGGTGTGGCCCAAAAACCAAAAAAAAAAAAAAAAAAAAGAAATTTCTCCTGGTAGTCACATGGGGTCATATGGGATGTCAGGATTCAAACCACCATTGATCCTGGGTCTGCCGCTTGCAAGGCAAAAAGCCTTACCACTGTGCTATCTCACCGCCTCCCCCAACTCAGTTTTGTTTTGTTTTTTTGGGGGGGGTCACATCTGGCAGGCTCAGGCGAACCATTTGGGGTGCCGGGAATCAAACCAGGGTTCGTCCTGGGTTTGTCACATGCAAGGCAAATGCTTTATCACCATTGTGCTGTCACTCTGGCTCAGCATTTTGAGTGTTTTTTAACTAACTGGATCTAGGTGGGCTGTGGAGGCACGCGCCCCCCCCCCCCCCACACCCTTTTTTGCTCCTATGAGTGTGGCCTTTAAGCTCTGGGGTTCTCATCCACCATTTCAGATCGTGGCTGAGGACCAGTTTTGTGGCCACCAAGGGAATGACATGTACGATGAGGAGAAGGTGAAATACACCGTGTTCAAGGTGCTGAAGAACTCCTCTCTCGCCGAGTTTGTGCAGAACCTCTCCCAGACCATGGTGAGTGTCTGTGTGCGCTGCCAGCATGGGGGCTTGTGAGCAAGCGGGTGTAAAGAGCCGAGTCTCCTTCCCACTTGTACCCGCCTGCCTGCCTGCCTGCCTGCCTCCTCTTCCAGTTAAATCAGTCTTGGAAGAGCCCTGATCATGCATATGTCTGCCACCGTGGGGAGAGGCTGACATGCCAGGTTTTATACTGGAGAACACGACAGGACTCTGAACTTGAGGGGGACAAAGAGTGGGGTGCAACGTGGGTTAGCCTAGCTGCGTGGGGGACAAATGTGTCACTTGCAGGACTATCTCCCTGCCCCCTGCCTTTGAACTTGCTTTTCTTGGGGGGGGGGACGGGCACACCCAGTGATGCTCAGGGGTTACTCCTGGCTCTGTGCTCAGAAATCACTCCTGGCTTGGGGGACCATAAGGGATGTCAGGGAATCAAACCGTGGTCCATCCTAGGCTAGTGTGCGCAAGGCAGACGCCTTACGCCCCGTGCCACCACTCCAGCCCCTGAACTTGCTTTTTTTTTTTTTGGTTTTTGGTTTTTGGGTCACACCCGGTATTGCTCAGGGGTTACTCCTGGCTGTCTGCTCAGAAATAGCTCCTGGCAGGCACGGGGGACCATATGGGACACCGGGATTCGAACCAACCACCTTTGGTCCTGGATCGGCTGCTTGCAAGGCAAACGCCGCTGTGCTATCTCTCCGGACCCCTGAACTTGCATTTTTGAATTCGAATCTTCCATCTCTCAGGGGTTTCCACAAGACCAGATTCGGTTGTGGCCCATGCAGGCCAGGAGCAATGGCACCAAGCGGCCGGCCATGCTGGACAACGAGGCAGAGGGCAACAAGACGGTGAGTGGCGGTGGGGTTACACCCTGGCCCTGGTCCTGCCCTAACCCTCCCGCCACGCGCCGTCTCTTAAGTGTATCCCTGTGTCTCGGAACTAGATGATCGAACTCAGCGATAATGAGAACCCTTGGACGATTTTCTTGGAGACAGTCGATCCAGAGCTGGCTGCCAGCGGAGCGACACTCCCCAAGTTTGATAAGGATCGTAAGTGCTGGGTTCCAGGGCCAAGGCCCCCACCCCCCTCTTTTGCTTGGGGGCCATAGGACCACCAAAGAGAGAGGTCCACTGGCTGGGACGTCTCTGTGCATGAGACCTGTGGCCTGTCCTGGGCCTCAACTGCTGTCTTTGCTGTATACCCCTTTGGAGTGGGGTATGTGGGTGCTGCAGGGAGCTGCTGCGTCCTGGAAATCTGGCCTGACCAAATATCTCTCCACCTTGCAGATGATGTGATGCTATTTTTGAAGATGTACGATCCCAAAACACGGAGCTTGAATTACTGTGGGCACATCTACACCCCGATATCCTGTAAAATACGTAAGTCGTCTGCTTGCATGTGCTCCCTCCCTCCTCAGCTCCCCACTCCCCCACTCGAGTGCTGTATCTCGTGTCTCCCCTTCCCTAGGCGACTTGCTACCGGTCATGTGTGACCGGGCAGGATTCATCCAGGACACAAGCCTTATCCTCTATGAGGTGCGCCGGCCTCAAAGCTGGGGGGGGGGATGAGGGAGGTTCTTGGTTTGGGGGGGCTTCACCCTGCGACTCAGTGGCACCTGGCAATTGGACTGCTCTGTGCCTGAGCTGCCCTCTGGCCTCTGCCCTGCAGGAAGTTAAGCCGAATTTAACGGAGAGAATCCAGGACTATGACGTGTCCCTAGACAAGGCCCTCGATGAGCTCATGGATGGTGACATCATCGTGTTTCAGAAGTATGTGTGCGGGCGCCTAGGCTCCGGGTCACTCTGAAATGATCTGGGCTATGGTGGCTCGGGGAGCTGAAGTGTCCAGTGTTGGGCCCCTCCTCGTTTTGTACCAAGATCCCTGCAAATATGCAGTGCCTTCTCCCCCAGGGACGACCCCGAGAACGACAACAGCGAGCTGCCCACTGCGAAGGAGTATTTCAGGGACCTGTACCACCGCGTGGATGTCATTTTCTGCGACAAGACGATCCCCAACGACCCCGGCTTCGTGGTCACACTTTCCAATCGGATGAATTATTTCCAGGTATGGGAGCCGTGAGCACCCAGAAAAGACCAGGGGATTTGGGGAAATGCTTCCTTTGGCTTCATGATCTCTGAGACCGACCACGTCCCTCACTGCTGAGGAGCTGGTCCTGGCTCTATGCCCAGGCCCCACTTGGAGGAGGCGGGGGGCCGTGATACTGGATATCAAACTGGGATCAGACGCCTAAATCCCCTGTGCTCTAGCCCCTCGAGACAGATAGCTGGGTCAGTTTGTTTAACACACTTTAAAATCAGAATAAGGCCGGAGATATAACATAGAGGTAGGACATTTACCTTGCATGCAGGATGATGGTGGTTCGAATCCCTGCGTCCCGTAGGGTCTCCTGAGCCTGCCAGGAGCGATGTGTAGAGTGTAGAGCCAAGAGTAACCCCTGAACGTTGTTGGGTGTGACCCAAAAAGAACCCCCCTCCCCCTGCAAAAAAAATCAGAATAAGAGCAATGGCGCAGCAGTAGGGTTTTTGCCTTGCATGCTGCCAATCAGGATGGGCCTTGGTTAGATTCCTCGTGTCCCATATGGTCCCCCGAGATAGGAGCTATTTCTGAGCGCATAGCTAGGAGTAGCACCCGAGCATCACTGGCTGGGTGTGGCCCAAAAAATTCAAAAAAAAAAAAAAAAGACAGAATAAGAGATTGGAGAGTTAGCACAGCAGTAGAGCGTTTGCCTTGCACGCAACTAGCCCGGGATGGACTCAGGTTCGATTTCCAGCATTCCATATGGTCCCCCGAGCTTGCTAGGAATGATTCCTGAGAGCAGAGCCAGGAGTAACCCCTGAGTGCTGCCAGGTGTGGCCCCAAAACCAAAAAAAAAATTTTTTTAAAGTCAGAATACATAGACTTCTCTCTCTTTTTTTTTTTTTGTCCCCATTCCGCATAGGCTTCTCTTAAATTAGGTTGTCTCCAGGGGTCAAGAGGTGGCTTAGAGGTCAGGGGTCCCACTTGCTCCCTGGTACCATACCCCAGGGCCTGACTGCTCAGTGGGTCTGAGGCCCCAACACTCTAAAAGCCTCTAGCACAGTGTCTTGGCCAGTGGTTGCTGGTTGCCCCTCACCAGCACATCTGTGTGTGGCAGCCTTGGGGACCCTCAACTCTGTGAGCGTTTTGAGGACATTTAAATTCATCACTCCTGTCATTTCCCTAAAACATACGTAGATGAGCCAGACTCCATGTATTGAAGTTCTGTACTGAATCTGAGTCTTCCACTGACCTCTGGCCTTTAGCCTCTGACCTTCCCCTCCACCTGTTTCCCTCCCTCCCCCATTTCAGGTAGCTAAGACGGTCGCACAGCGGCTCAACACCGACCCAATGCTGCTCCAGTTTTTCAAGTCTCAAGGGTAAGGCCCGCTCACGGGCGCGGGGCTGGGCTGGAGGTCACAGACGGGCTGGCCTTGACCTCGGCTCTGGTGTAGTTACAGGGACGGTCCCGGGAACCCACTGAGGCATAACTACGAGGGCACCCTGCGAGACCTCCTGCAGTTTTTCAAGCCCCGGCAACCGAAGAAGCTGTACTACCAGCAGGTACCAGCAGGCTCCATCACTGGGCCCACCCAGGGAGGGGCTGGGAGCCTTGTTGCTTGGCTTCATCCCATCTGAGGCCTGTTCTGCTCTCCCCTAGCTCAAGATGAAGATCACCGACTTCGAAAACAGGCGAAGTTTTAAGTGTATATGGTTAAATAGCCAGTTCAGGGAAGAGGTAATCGTCCTTCATGGCTTTGCATTTGCTCTAGAGCTTGACGGGTCGATCCTTTCTACCCTAACTCCAAACTCTGAGCCATGTGTGGGAGGGCCCCTGAGTTTTTTTGCCTGCCCCCTCCCTACCTGCATCCCAGCTCTGCGGCCCACAGCGTGGGGTGTGGCCCGATATAGCTTTATTCATTGCTGCCTGGCCCTTCTGGATGGGTTTCCTGGGGCTGGAGGGGGTAGTTCAGTGCAACCCTGCCCATCTGACTGTGATTTTGCCAGGCCCAGTGGAGCCCCCTTCTAGGTGGGGGGTGACCCCTCTGGTCCTGGTGAGGACCGAGCTCGCCCCACTGAGGCTGAGTCTGGTTCCCCAGGAGATAACACTATACCCCGACAAGCACGGCTGCGTCCGGGACCTGTTGGAAGAATGTAAGAAGGCAGTGGAGCTGGGCGAGAAGGCATCAGGGAGACTCAGGCAGGTATCCGGGCCCCCATGCCTGTGCCAGAGCTTGGATAGAGAGCAGCCTGGCATCCGGAGCTCTCCACAGGCGCATTCTCATTCGCCATTGCCCCACCCTGCTCTCTCCTCCAGGCTGCTAGAAATTGTAAGCTACAAAATCATCGGGGTGCACCAAGAGGACGAGCTGCTGGAATGTCTGTCTCCTGCCACGAGTCGGACGTTTCGAATAGAGGTGCCCGAGGGGCGGGGTCAGGGGCCACCCCCACCCACCTATTGCAGAATTTCCCGTGTGCTGCTATTTGAAGTGGGAGGGGGTTGCTGAGGTTCACAGCATCTTCCCCAAGTTCATTTATTTGGGGGGGGGTGCCACATCCAGTAGTGCTCAGAAATCGCTCCTGGTTTGGGGGTCCATATGGGATGCCAATGTTTCGAACCGCAGTCCATCCTAGGTCAGCGCGTGCGAGGCAAATGCCCTACCACTTGCTCCACCGCTCCGGCCCCTTCCCCAAGGTCTTTATCAGGCTTGGTTTGTGATAAAGTTCTGTGCCTAAAGGTTGCGGTTCTGAAAACCTGTATCATGCAGCCCAGACTACCAAGATCGCTGCCATCACCTCCCATCTCTCTCGTCAGTCTAGTCTCCCCCTCTTGAACCCCTCATATTCCTCCCTTTCTGGTCTCTGCTCCAGAGAGGACTTGAAGCAGTCCTTTGGAGCCAGGAGGTATCACAGAACAGAGCCCAGGTTCAACACTCGTGAAGCCTGGAGTTGGGGTGTGGGGTCTCCCTCTAGCAGTAACAGCAGCAAGATAGGGGCCAAGAGATAGCACAGTGGCAGTGCATTAGCCTTACACGCAGCAGATCCAGGTTAGACAGTGGTTCAAAACGCAGCATCCCATATAGTCCCCTGCTCGCTCTCGCTCTCTCTCTCTCTCTCTCTCTCTCTCTCTCTCTCTCTCTCTCTCTCTCTCTCTCTCTCTCACACACACACACATACACACACACACACACACACACACACACACACACACACACACGTCACAGTCCTGAGGGTCCCTGCCATGAGGATGGAAACCTTGTGTCTGCCAACTTGGGTGGCTCACACTTGGAAAGTCACTTGATCCCTTGGGGTGGAACATGAGTCCCAGACATCGCCCCAAATGAACTTGTGTCTCCGCAGGAAATCCCGTTGGACCAGGTGGACATAGACAAGGAGAACGAGATGCTCATCACCGTGGCCCACTTCCACAAGGAGGTCTTTGGCACCTTCGGCGTCCCCTTCCTGCTGCGGATCCACCAGGTTCGCCATGCCTCGCACTGGGGTGGTTGGGCAGTGGGGGAGACCCAGACCCAGGCCAGGCGGGCACAACTGACCTCTTGTCTGCAGGGCGAGCACTTCAGAGAAGTCATGAAGCGGATCCAGAACCTGCTCGACATCCAAGAGAAGGAGTTTGAAAAGGTGGGCGGGCAGGTGGGTGGCTATGGGGCTACACCCTGAGACTGGGGCTGCTGGGCCGGGCCGTCCTGTTCTGTCCTGTCCTGTCCTGTCGTGCCAGTTCGGCTCACATTGCTTCCGAACCTCTGCCTGCAGTTCAAATTCGCCATCGTGATGATGGGCCGACACCAGTACATCAACGAAGACGAATATGAAGTCAACTTGAAAGACTTTGAGCCTCAGCCTGGTGAGCGTCCACCAGAGAGAGGGCCTGCTCTCGCCTGTCCCCAGGGACTCTTTAAGTCAGTCCCCCCAGTCCCCACTCTGCCCACTGGGACCCTAGAAATGGGGCTAGGCTCATAGCCATGGCAAAGTCGCCAATGGCCTGTGGGTCCTCATGGCCCCCTCTCTTTCCCCATCTCACTCCCCCCGGGTATTGAGTCTTACACCCCTGGTCTTCCCCCGTAGGTAACATGTCCCATCCTCGGCCTTGGCTTGGGCTCGACCACTTCAACAAAGCCCCAAAGAGGAGTCGCTACACGTACCTTGAAAAGGCCATCAAGATCCACAACTGACCTCCTCAGGCGGCGCGTGCGAGGCCGGGGACCGTGTGTGCGTGCGTGGAGGCGTGCCCACACCCCCCCCAACTTTCTCACTAACAGCCCAGAACTCGTGTGGTCCCCACGCACTCGAGCCGAAGTCTCTTCAGCAAGAGGAACTGCTGCTGACGTTCATTTTATTTTGTTGAGGCTGTTGAATTAGGCTTCTCTATCTATCGGCCGCCCTTTTTGAGCAAAAGTGAAGGTGTTTTTATAAAGCTTGGATGCCAATGAGAGTTATTTTATGGTAATTGCAGTGCAAGGGGGCTGTCGGGCCTAATGGGTGCAAGGTCACTGAGTGGGGTGGGGGGGGCGGGTCGCATCGGTTTGTGCCCAGTTGGTGGTGGTGGTGGGGAGGCGGGCCCTTACTGGCTCACCCCATCTTCCCCCGGAGAGCCTCTCACCGGTGTGTGACCTCTGTGGCTGTCACACAGAAAAAGTCACATGTCCCCACACCTCCCCCTCCCCAAATCCTAGCGCGCTTCCCTCCATTGCGTGTCCTGTCGCCTCCCTCCATCCACCAGGCCCGCCCACTGCTTTCAGGGTCACCTCCGTCCCTGGGCAGCCGGGGCGACCCAGTGAGGAGAGTGGGCAGCCGAGGAGAGAGCCCTGTAGCCAAGGGGGCATGCTCGCTAGTGGTTAGAAGCTGTTTACTTTGTAAAAAAGGTTAAAAGGAAAAAAAAAATAAAAAACTTCCCGGAGAAATGAAATTGTATATTTAACGACTGACCCTGTACAATGAACGCTGGGAGGAGCTGGCCGAGGCGCGCAGCCCCGCTGGTGTCCATGCTCCTCGCGTGTGTAGTCTTTTCTTGGGGCACTCACGCAGCTGCGTGGCTAGATCCGAGTGCAACCCGGTAGGAGCCTCGGACCACACCTAGTTCCCATTCTTCCCTCTGTTGGTTCGTTTCCCTAGCAGCAGTGTGCACCGGCTCTTCCTGTATATTGCCTTTTTGCTGGAAAATGTTGTATGTTGAATAAAATTTTCTATAAAAATGAGACATTTTTTTCCATGAGTTGACTGACTGGCTATGGAGGGAGAGGCCGGCCAGCTTGCCTCTCCGGCAGGTCCCAGGCAGCTTTTTCCTAAGATCACCCCAACCTCCAATGTCACAGCGGTAAAGTGTTTGCCTTGCATGTGGCCAACCCCAGACAGACTCCTGTTCGAGCCTGCCAGGAGTGATTTCTGAGATCAGAGCCAGGAGTAACCCCTGAGTGCCACTGGGTGTGACCCCTCCAAAGATAGAGTGCAGGGTTGATGTGGGGAGCTTGGCACCCCACCTGCAGCAGGAACTTTTGACTTTCGGTTCATTCCAGGTTTGGGTGGGCTTTGGTGCTGGCTCAGGATTGGGCCAGGAATCCTGCAGAAGCTGACCCCTCAGGGTCCCAGGGTCCTAGAACCACCCACAAGGCAGCCAATAACAGGGTCCCAGCACCAAGTGTCAGTCTGTCGTGCAAGCGGTAGAGTGTTTGCCTTGCACGCGGCTGACCCAGGATGGACCTGGGTTCGATCCCCAGAATCCCATATGGTCCCCCAAGCCAGGAGCAATTTCTGAGCACTTAGCCAGGTGTAACCCCTGAGCGTCACTGGGGTGTGATCCAAAAAGCAAAAAAAAAAAAAAGTCAGCCTATATCTGTGGCACAGCTGAGTACAGAGTTTGTGCCCATCACCCCCGAGCGTAGCCTCATCTTCATGACCATGAAGGGAAGGAACAAAGGAGCAAATGGCAAGAGCCCTGTGGGACAGCAGGTGAAGATGAGAGTCAAAGGATGACATAGGAAACCATGGTGAAGCCCCTTTTAACATGGACTCACCTATACCCTCCCAACAGCATAAATAGTTCGAGTTTGGACCCAGGGAGGTCACTGGCGGGCCTAGGGCAAAGGAAGGAGGCATGTGCCTCCATCCAGGGCACTTGGTACATAGACAAAAGGAGTTCCTTTAGGCCTGCTGGTTTTCTGGGCCCCTGGTTAGGGAAAGGGGGTATTGGCTTGAAGGGAAAACCAGTGAGCTAGTCCTGAGTCAGGGCAGTCACTGGTGCTCTTGGCAGCTCACAATGTGAGCTGATTGTGCATGGAGTTGCTCGTGGAACCCGACGAAGGAGCACCCCCTCATTGCCTCAGCATCCGGGGGAGGGGGTCCCAGCCATCCAGACACGAACAGGCAAAAGTCACGTTTATTTCCGGGGTGAGGTTCATAGGCGATGGAAACGGTAAAGCTCGTTTCCGCACACGGGGCACTTGTGCCTCACGTCCATCATCTCACGCATGCAGAAAGGCAGCAGACAGCAGCCCAGCACACACCTGAGGGCTCGCCGAGAGGCAGTGAGGGTTGATAGGGCTAGTTGATTGTGCGGGGCCTCCAGGGTGGGAGGATTGTTCTTTCAGGGTGGGGCTAGTCAACTGGGTTGGGGGCCCATGGTGGGTGGGGATAGTTGGTTGGGGGGGGCAAGCCCCATAGTGGGTGCCCATTGGAAAGCAGGGCCATCATTTGAGCACTGTGGGAAGAGCTTAAGATATGGAGCGAGGCCCTGAAGTTCCCCCTCCCACCTGGAATCCTGCCCTGGGTTCTCAGGGTAGCACCCACATCCCCCAGACCCGAATCATCACTCACCCTAAAAGGAAGAAGGTGGCACACAGTACCCAGCTGAGCAGCCCTGGGGTGGAACTGGTGGTCGTGAGGACATAGTTGCCGCAGAATGGACAAGTGGTGTGGAAGGGTACAGGCGTGCCCACCCTGGGGAGGATGCGAAAGGGGCCTGGGACGATGGGGGCAAATCAGATACTCAGTCCCCCACCCACGGCCTGTCCCTGCAGCTCCCTCCTCCTAAGAATCTTCATTTTTCTCTTTACTTTTTGGTTGGGCTTTGTTTTAGAGTCACAGCCGGCTGTGTTCAGGGTTTCTTTTAGAACTGTGTTCAGCTCTTAGGGGTTCTCGGGGGACCATATATGGCAGTGGTCCTCAAACTATGGCCCACGGGCCACATATTATATTTGTATCTGTTTTGTTTCTTCATTGCAAAATAAGATATATGCAGTGTGCATAAGAATTCGTTCATGGGGCCGGAGAGATAGCATGGAGGTAAGGCGTTTGCCTCTCATGCGGGAGGTCATCGGTTCGAATCCCGGCGTCCCATATATGGTCCTCCCGTGCCTGCCAGGAGCAATTTCTGAGCCTGGAGCCAGGAATAACCCCTGAGCACTGCCGGGTGTGACCCAAAAACCACAAAAAAAAAAAAAAAAAAAAAAAAGAATTCGTTCATAAGTTTTGTTTTTACTATAGTCAGACTCTCCAATGGTCTGAGGGACAGTGAACTGGCCCCCTGTTTAAAAAGTTTGAGGACCCCTGCTAATGGTAACAGGATCGAACTCTGGTTGGGTATGTGTCCAGCCAGTGCCTTCCATGCTGTGCTCTGGCCCATCTTCCTATCTCTAACCTCCCCTGCACCCCTAGGCAGGGAATTGGGGCATCTCCCTGGGTTTAAACAGCCCCCACCCCCAAGGGAGCTGGAGTGATAGCACAGCAGTAGGGCGTTTGCTTTGCACATGGCTGACCCAGGATGGACCTGGGTTTGATCCCTGGCATCCTATACGGTCCCCTGAGCCTGCCAGAAGCAATTCCTGAGTCAGAGCCAGGAGTTACCCCTGAGTGCTGCCGGGTTTGGCCCCAAAACGAGACAAAATAAAAAAGAGGGCCCCTGATCTGCCTTGTTTCCCATTGGTGTTGGCTGGTAGGAGCCTTTAGGTAACTAATCTCTGGGGGTCCTGCCTGGGGAATGGGCTGCACACTATGCAGGGGTAGAGAGTGTGGTCTGGACTCTCCTAGTTTAGTGCTAGGAAAGGGTTTCTTCTCAGGAAGCTGTGAATAGGGGGGACTCACAGCTTCCCTCACCCTCACTGTGTAGCTTTCATGTCTGAGGACAGTGCCAGATTCCTTTTTTTTTTTTTTTTTTTTTGGTTTTTGGGTCACACCCGGCGGTGCTCAGGGGTTACTCCTGGCTGTCTGCTCAGAAATAACTCCTGGTAGGCACGGGGGACCATATGGGACGCCGGGATTCGAACCACCAACCACCTTTGGTCCTGGATCAGCTGCTTGCAAGGCAAAAGCAGCTGTGCTATCTCTCCGGGCCCGGTGCCAGATTCCTTAATGAAATCTTCGGGAAGTTTCCTCTGGGAACATTTGCTCAGCCCCATCCAACCCTCCCAACGCCCACTTCCCTCTCCCCCAGCTCAGGGATGGGGAGTGTGGGGAGCAGGGCAGCCTCCCGGAGCCCCTCACCTGCATACGCCATTGTGGGCTCCCGCTTGAAGGAGTGTTGAGAAGGCTGAGAAAGCTGAGTAGGCTGCGGCCCGTGTGGTGAGTCGCTGACTTTCTGTTGCTCTTTGGGAGGCAACGAGGCCACAATGACTGAGAATGCTTTTGGGTTGGGGGCATTCACAGACAGGGACCCAGCAACTCCTGGCCCTGGCGGAGGGAGTGGCACCCCATGGCTTCTGTTTCATCCAAGAGAGGTTGTCTGTGTCTGTGTCCCTGCACTTAGATCAGGGGCCCGCTCAGCAAAAGGGCAGTTTTCAGGAGGAATTCTGGAGTCCAGAAGCCCCAGGGACAGTTGGGGTGGAGCAGGAGAGGACCCCTCAACTCCTGATGACAGTGTGATAGACAGGCAAGTGTCTGCATGCATGGTAGCCAACCACCTTCTGGGGGGCTTTGCACACAAACCTGCTCCCTCTGGACCCTGAGATCTTCTGGGGGGGTCACAAGGTAAGAGCCAGTAGCTGTCCCCCACTTTTCACCTCCTGCTCTAGTCTCTGGGACCACACCAACCAGTGCCCCCCACAGCAGGGCTACCTGGAATGGCTTCTTTGTTACACTTTCCAGGCGAAACATCAGAAGTCAAGAGTTAGGGACCAGTCAAAGAAGAGACACCAGGTGGTCCACTGCCCAGTCCTGCAGTGGTTCCCCTAAACATCCAACCCACTACCCCCCTTGGAACAGACCCCACAACCCTGGCTGGCTGCAGGCAGCATAGCCTTGGGGACCTCTGGCTCCCAGACAGACACTGGGATACCTTGGGGTGTTGGGCATCTTTGCTTTGTCCCCCCACTTCAGGCCTGTGGTCCCTGAGTTGATGGGGAACACAGAAGTTGGGAGGTTGGGTGAGGGCAGGGATTGCCTCCATCTCAGCAAGGAGCCCCATATCTTTCTCAACTGCTCCCTACAGGCCTTGTGTCTGCTGAGCCTGGCTCCGTGCTAGGGCACCCTTTCCCAGTCCCCGTACCCTGGATCTTCTTAAAATCTTTGTGCTGGTCCTCAGGCTGTGTGTCTTGGGGGGTCGCCATACTGACGGCTGGTGCACCCTAAGAGCAATGCAGGGCGTCTGGGCCCCTTTCAGAGGGGAAAGGGCCATTGTGATGTGAGCCTGGTTCCCATTTAGTGCAAGAATGGGTGGGGCCCCCCATCCCTCAAGGCCCAGGTCCAGCCAGAGGAAGGAGGTTGGGGGAAGAAGCTCCTTCACTTCTCTTTCGGCTGCACAGTGAGGGAATGGGCAGAAGGTAGGAGCCAGGCAAGAGAAGGTATCAGAGGCTGAAAACAGGTGCCCAGGGAACCTCACTAAGGCTGAGCTCCTGGGATCACTGAGTCAGGACTGCTGAGCCCTGCTTGCTAGGCTGCTTAGAACAGGAGGGAGCAGAGAGGGCCACCGACACAAGTTCAATTCCCAGCACCCCATGCAGTCCCCCCAAGCCCCAGGAGGAGTGATCTGTAAGCATAGAGCCAGGAGGAAACCCTGAGTACAGCCAGGTATGACTCTGAAACTAAAAATAATAAACCAGTGGCCAGAGAGATAGTATGGAGGCAGGGTATTTGCCTTGCATGCAGAAGGTCGGTGGTTTGAATCCCAGCATCACATATGGTCCCGTGAGCCTGCCAGGAGCAATTTCTGAGTGTAGAGCCAGGAGTAACCCCTGAGCGCTGCCGGGTGTGACCCCAAAAAAACAAAACAAAACAAAACAAAGAAACAACCAAGGTACCTTATGTCAATGTGGATTTGATGGCAGGTCCAGATGGGACAGGGGAGACAGCAACAGCTCCTGATCCGGTTCACTGGCCGGTACCATGTTGTCTCCTAAGCACTTTCTGGTACATCTCTATGGAGGCCCCCAGCATCACCAGGGTGGCTCGGCCATGAGAGTACCACTGCCTAGGAAGATAGTTGTGTGTCTGTCTTTCTGTACAGCTGCCACTCACAAGGGCTTTGGCTGATGAAAAGGAACCTCCTGGACTGCCGGGTCCCAGTCTGAGCCCATGAAGGGTTCAGAGGTGAAAGAAGCATCGGCTGCTATCAGAGCCTCTCCCTGTACCCATCCCAGATGAGCCCTGACTTTTGGCCCCCCAACATCTGCACCCTGCTATAGAGCCTCGGGTTTCTCTTGCCACTGCCCCCCAAGGGGATAGGTGACTCCTCACCTCTAATTTTCTACAGCCCCAGTGAGTGTGGGCATCTGAGGAACTGATCCCCACTTTTCCTTTTTTTTTTTTTGGCTTTTGGGTCACACCCGGCGGTGCTCAGGGGTGACTCCTGACTGTCTGCTCAGAAATAGCTCCTGGCAGGCACGGGGGACCATATGGGACACCGGGATTTGAACCAACCACCTTAGGTCCTGGATTGGCTGCTTGCAAGGCAAACACCACTGTGCTATCTCTCCGGGCCCAGATCCCCACTTTTCTGAGATCCCCCCAGCCCCACAAGGAGATGTTCTGTAATTAGAGATCACATTTGTGAGAGGAAGAACAAGTTAGTGGCTCAAACAATGAATGAAGCCAAAGAAGGGGTCAGAGGGCTGGAGTGTGTGTGGCCTTTCCAAATGGGGCCCTTGGGCTTGATCTCCAGCACAGGGTGGTTCCCGAACTATGACCAGGAAGGAACCCCTGTGCTCAGAGCTGAGAGTAGTGAATGAATGAATGAGGAAGTGGATGAATGAGTGAATATAAAAATTATGGAATGGATGAGTGAAGTGAATTGAGTATAGCAATGTGAAAATGAATGAATGAGTTAATGACTGGGTGCACAAATGAGTGAGTGATGGGACCGGAGAGATAGCATGAAGGTAAGGCGCTTGCTTGCCTTTCATGCAGAAGGACGATGGTTCGAATCCCGGCATCCCATATGGTCCCCAAGCCTGCCAGGAGCGATTTCTGAGTGTAGAGCCAGGAGGAACCCCTGAGCGTTGCTGGGTGTGACCCAAAAACAAACAAAACAAAACAAAAAAAATGAGTGAGTGAGTGAGTGAATGAGAGAAAATGAGTGAGTGAATGCATGAAGGAATGAATGAATGATGGTTGAGTGGAATGAATGTGAGTTAGTGAATGAATGGATGATAATGAGTGAATAAGTGAAGTGAATGAATTATTCAATTAGTGAATGAGTGATTGAAATAAATGAGTGAGTGAGTGAGTGAGTGAGTGAGTGAGTGAGTGAGTGAGTGAGTGAGTGAGTGAGTGAGTGAGTGAGTGAATGAGTGAATTTGTTGAACAGGCCCCAGGCCCTGCAGACTTGCAAGTTTCTGTGTGTGAGGGATCTTGGGGATCTGAGGGCGCTGCTAGTTCCATCCACGGCCACCAGGGGGAACCCGCCACTCTTTTTCTGGACTATTCTCCAGAGGTTCCCCCACCCTGTCCTAGAGCTCCTTCGAGCTGTGAGGCCTCACCTGTGCTCCACTTCTAGATATCCTCACCCTCGGGGACCCAGATTCCACATGCGTCATGTAGGGGTCATTTTCCTGAGGCCTAGGGGTCCTGAAGGACATTTATGTGGGGTTTTTTGGGGTGAGGGTAAGTAGAAGCTGGAGTGCCCAGACTGCTGGCCTAGACCCCAGTCATCACCAAACAGACAGAGCCGGAAGTGGGCGCTTATCTTCTAGCCCACCCTTGTTCAAAATGTAGGACCACTATGGAACCCCTGAGTACCGCCAGGTATAGTCTAGCCCCAACCTCCCAAAAAAAAGGTCAGAAAAATAGTACAGAGACTTTGTATAAGGCTTCAGCAATTATTAAATCCCAGCCATGTATATGGTCCCCTGAGATGAGCACTGCCAGGCATGAACCCTGGCACCACCAGATGTTTGGCCAAAACAGAAACAAATCTCTCTGTTGCCACTGACTTCATGTTGACTTTTGATCCCCAAAATAAGAAAGGAGAGGGGCTGGAGAGATAACATGGAGGTAAAGCATTTGCCTTGCATGCAGGACGGTGCTTTGAATCCCGACATCCCATAGGGTCCCCCGAGCCTGCCAGGAGCAATTTCTGAGTGTAAAGCCAGGAGCAACCCCTGGGCACTGCCAGGTGTGTCCCAAAAAAAGCAAAATAAAAATAAAATAAAATAAAAAATAAGGAGGGAAAAATTAGGCCCCACTCAGCTGTGTGACTCCAAGACACACACGTGTCTGCCTCTCTCTGAGCCTCTGAGTTTCCTATTCAACAAATGGGCCTAAGAATATTTCCTGGTGGGGGCCAGATAAAACAAAAACACACAAGAATATTTCCTGCTGAAAGTGTGATGAGAACATTTAATGGGGGCGTTGGAGCGAGAGCCCAGCAGGGAGAGTGCTCGAGCAGTCTTGCCTGGGGTTGAGCCAGGTTCAGTCCCCGACATCCCAGTTGATCTGAGCACCGCCAGGAGTGAATCCTAAGTACAGAGCCAGGAGTCAGCCCTGAGCACCACCGGATGTAGTCTCAGTAAAAAAACTAACGAAAGGGGCTGGAGAGATAGCATGGAGGTAGGGTGTTTGCCTTGCATGCAGAAGGACAGTGGTTCGAATCCCGGCATTCCATATGGTCCCCCGAGCCTGCCAGGAGCGATTTCTGAATATAGAGCCAGGAGTAACCCCTGATCGATGCTAGGTGCTAGGTGTGATGCAAAACAGACAACCAAACAAAAAAAAAAAAACAAAAAAACAAACCAATGGAAACCCAGAGTCAGCTGCATTCTTAGCCAGAGTCTGCCTTCACCTCATTGTCTCAGGCTTAGAATTTCTTTTGTTGTTGTTGGTTTTTGTTTTTGTTTTTTTTTGGGTCACAACCGGCAGCGCTCAGGGGTTACTCCTGGCTCTATGCTCAGAAGTTGCTCCTGGCAGGCTTGGGGGACCACATGGGATACTGGGAATTCAAATCACCATCCTTCTGCATGCAAGGCAAATGCCTTACCACCATGCTATCTCTCCGGCCCCTCAGGCTTAGAATTTCATTTCTAGGGCCCGGAGAGATAGCACAGCAGCGTTTGCCTTGCAAGCAGCTGATCCAGGACCAAAGGTGGTTGGTTCGAATGTCCCATATGGTCCCCCGTGCCTGCCAGGAGCTATTTCTGAGCAGACAGCCAGGAGTAACCCTGAGCAATGCTGGGTGTGGCCCAAAAATAAAAAAAAAAAAAAAAAAGAATTTCATTTCTAAGCTAGTTAAGGTGTTAGCAGAGGGCTCTGAGCTTCGGGAAGGTCGCCTCTTTCTAAACAAAAGTCAGAGAGTAGCCTCTGTCCACCAGCAGCAGGCCTGACCTTAGACTGTCCAGTTTTGCCAGGTGCTTCTCCCCCTTCACCCGCCCCCAAGTTTTCTCAGAAATGTCCCACCTGCCCCTGCTCCCTAAGTTTTGCTTCACATTTTTTGCATGCTTCACAGTGTATTTATAGTGGGGTGATCTCAGGGATCACTCCTGAAGTGCTTATTGGACTCCATACAGCGTTGGGGATTAAACCCGGGTCAGTTGTGCACAAGGCAAACACCTTCCTTGTTGTCCTACCTCTCCAGCTCCCTGGGATCACATCTATTTATTGGGGGGGGGCACACCCAATAGTGCTTGGGCTACTCCTAGCTCTACACTCAGGATTCATCCCTGGTAGGCTTGGGGGACCATATGGGATGCCTGGTATAGTATCCGGGTCAGCCATGTGCAAAGCAAATGCCCTTCCCGCTGCTGTATTATCCATGTTCCATCCCTGGCACCACATGATCTCCTGAGAAGAATGCCCTGGTCACCAAGACAAGAGTGACCCCAAAACTCAGACAATGCCTCTACCACAGTGTGGAAATTCTCCTGTGAAAATTGCTCCTGGTGGAAACTGCTTTTGCCTTGACCCCATTTCAGTGAGGGTCACAGAGAACCATTTTAAGCCTGGTAGGTTTGTTTTTGATCACTGATGAGTGCCAGTGTGGCACAGGGATTGGCAGCGAGGGCATCCCAGGGACCTGGGGAGGCAGTAGTGGAAGAGAGGGGCTGGAGAGAGAGGACAGCAGTGAAGGCACTTGATCTGCACACAACTGACCCTGGTTCACTTCGAGCCTCAGCCTCCTAGTGACTCTTCAGCACAGAGCTTTGAGTAACCCCTGAGCAATGCTGGGTGTGGCCCCTAAACAAAACAGGACAATGAAACAAACAAAAATACACTGCTGCAGCTCACTGAGCCCTCATGGGAATTTAACCTCCTGACTCAAGCCTAGTCCTGACTCCCTTTCCTTCCCTTTCCCTCCGTCTCACTTCCTCCTCCCTTGGTCCTCCCTCTTCCCTCTGTCCTCCCTCCTCCCCCTGGCCGTTCTTCTCCCTCTCTCCTGTTCCCTCTTCCCCAGAACCTCTGATGCTAGTGTTCTTAGGCCAGCGGGCACTTCCAGAGAACCTTCCTGGCTCCCTGTACTGAGACAGCACCTGCCTTGACACAGCTGAACAGAGAGAGCAGTTCAGGGTCACTGTTGGCCTGGAAGGTTAGGGTGGGATGCAGATTGCACTCTGATGAAGGCATGAGGCCAACACGGGACAGACCCAGGTTTGATCCCCAGCACCCCATAGGGTCCCCCAAGCCTGTCAGGAGCGATTTCTGAGCACAGAGCCAGGAGTTATCCCTGAGCGCTCCTGGGTTTGTTCCCCAAAACAAAAACAGTAACAACAAATAAAGGAGACAGACACTCCTCCCTGGGGCCTGTTTCTGGGCGGGATGGCCTTACTGTCTTATCCACTCCCACATACACAGGACACCCCAGTTATCTCCTGTCCCCATCTCCCGGTGACTCCTCCAGGCCAGGCCGGCTCATGAGATCACTACTCTGTATCCTTGTATTTTGCCTTCTTGGGACCCAACACTGAAGCTGATGTGTTTTGTTTACTGGAACTGCAAGAGCCAAGGATGGGGGTACAGTGGCGTTAGGGATTGAATGTTGTTCTCATATATACATCTCTCTCTGTCTCTCTGTCTCTGTCTCTCTCTCTGTCTCTGTCTCTCTCTCTCTCTCTCTCTCTCTCTCTCTCTCTCACACACACACACACACACACACACACACACACACACACACACACACACACACACACACACCCCTTTTCAGCCCATGGAGCTTTCCAGTCCTGGTAAAAGTTCTAAGCTCCTCCAACCTGAGGAAGGAAGGACTTGGGGAACCCACTGCCCCTTATCAGGAGGGACTGGGTGTGGGGGGCTTCTAAAATAGTCATTTCTTTCTCACCTTCTGCAGGCTGCACCCCAAGATTAGGTGCCACCTAGAGACCCCGTTGTGGCTGGTGTAAAAAGGCTCTCCAGCACTAGTGGGAAGGGACTAGCTAGAGCCAGGCTCTTGTCTGGGTTTCCAGGGGGTGCCCAGTACACGTAGTCACCCCCCTCTTGCTGATCTAAAGGTTCAGGAGCTGCTCCCAAATCACCCAGACACATATAAGTCACCTCTCTCGGTGCCTCAGTTACCTCAACTGTAAGATGAGCGATGCCACCAGGGACAAGAGGATGATATAAAGCCAGAAGAAAAGCAGAAAGACGGGGTTGGAGCGACAGTCCAGGGATACAGTCTCCTAGCAGGAGTCACCCCTGAGCACTCCAGGTGTGGCCCCCAAACAAAAGCAAAAGCAGGCGGGCTAAAGAAATAGCACAGCGGTAGGGCGTTTGCCTTGCACACGGCTGACCCAGGACGGATCTGGGTTCGAACCCAGGCATCCCATATGATCCCCAGTGCCTAGCAGGAGCGATTTTTGAGTGCACAGCCAGGAGTAACCCCTGAGAGCCGCTGGGTGGAGCCCCCCAAACAAACAAAATACATTTAAAAAAAGAAAAGAAAAAGAAAAAAGATGGAGAACAAACTCAGCTGCTTCCCCTCCTCATTTGTATGTTCTCCTTCCTTTTCTTTTTTTTCTTTCCTTTTCTTTTTTTTTTCTTTTTCTTTTTCTTTTTGGTTTTTGGGCCACACCCAGCGTTGCTCAGGGGTTACTCCTGGCTGTCTGCTCAGAAATAGCCCCTGGCAGGCACGGGGGACCATATGGGACACCGGGATTCGAACCAACCACCTTTGGTCCTGGATCGGCTGCTTGCAAGGCAAACGCCACTGTGCTATCTCTCCGGGCCCTTCTTTCCTTTTCTTAATAAAATTTTTATTTTTTTTTAAATCCTTTTTTGCTTTTGCTTTTCCTTTTATTTATTTATTATTATTATTTTTTTAATTTTTCTTCCCTTCCCGACTCCCCCTTCCTCTCCACTCCTCTCCTCTTCTCGCTTCTTTCCCTTTGAGCTTCTCATTCCCGGGCCCTTTACTGCTAAAGCGGGAGGCGCCCAGGGGCGCCCATCTGGATGCTACAGCAAAGGCCAAACCCCAAAAGTGGGCTAGGGGTGGACTCGGCACGGGCTCCAGGGCCAAAGCACGCACTTTCCGGAGAGTTTAGGGTCCTGGGCGCAGCTTGGGCGCCCCCAACCATGTTCCGGCCGCCAGACTCGAGTGGACACAAAGGTCCCACAAGGCTGCTCTCGCCGCCCCGCCCAGGGCTCCAGCTCACTCTCCTATTGGCTGGGCTCCAAGGGGCGTGTCTGGAGGCCCGCCCTGCCACCCGGGTTTCCCATTGGCTAAAATCCAGGGGGCGTATCAGAAAAAGTCCCGCCCTGGCTCTTCCTGAAACTCTATTGGTTATATTGTGGGGGCGTGTCCATATAGCCCTCCGCTTCCTTGCGAGCCACGCCCCTGTCCCTCGGGCCTAGCTCAGCCGCCCCGGGCTCCAGCTCACGCTCCTATTGGCTGGGCTCCAAGGGGCGTGTCTTGAGGCCCCGCCCTACTACCGGGTTTTCTACTCGCGGCCCCATTGGCGTGTCCGAAGCGTCCCGCCCTGACTTCTTCCTGCGAGTTCAATTGGCTGGATTCAAGGGGGCGTGTCCAGATCTCTCCCGCCTCTTCTTTGCGAGCCCCCCCTTCTCCGCCCGGTGGCAGGGCGGGGCGCTCAAGACACGCCCCTTGGAGCCCAGCCAATAGGAGCGTGAGCTGGAGTCCGCCCGCCCTGGCTCCTTACCGCGATCCCATTGGCTGTCTTGAAAGGGGCGTGTCCAAACATCCCGCCTTTTCCTTGCGAGCCACGCCCCTGCCCGCCCGGGCCGTCAGTCGGAGCGCAGCGGGCTGCCAGGTAGGCGCGTCCTGGGGTCGCCTCGCTCGGGCGGTGCTGGGGGCGCGGAGAACCTCGGGGCTGGGGCTTCAGGGTGCTCGGGCTCCATGCAGCGCAACCCCCCTTGGAGCAGGGGCTGACTTTTTGGGCGCTTCGGATCGGGCCCCCCTCGCGCCTCGGAGCAATCCCAAATTTGCTTTTTGGGGGGGCCGGAGAGATAGCACGGAGGTAGAGCGTTTGCCTTGCATGCAGAAGGACGGTGGTTCGATCCCCGGCATCCCATATTATGGTTCTCCCCCCGCCCCCCAGCCTGCCAGGAATGATTTCTGAGTGCAGAGCCAGGAGTAACCAACCCCCTTGAGCGCCGCTGGGTGTGACCCCCCCAAACAAAAACAAAACAAACAAAACAAATCTGCTTGCTTTTGGGGGGTCGGTTCTTTGCAAGGACCCACCTGCCCTCCCCGATCCCCCAACCTGGAGCGAGTTTGTGTAGTAGATGGGGACCCCACCCCTCCGGGTTCGCTTCTCCCAAATCTGGGGTGACTGGGAAATTTAGCAAAAGAAGCGGCTCTTCCGAACCTTAGTCTCCCCACCTGCATGCAAACTATGATTTTTCTTACTGGGGGGTGCCTGAGAATTAAAGGGGGTCCCCCCCCCACTTTGTCCCCCCCATCTCTATACTGCAAGCTCCCCCAAAGTCTCCAGCATCTAGCTAGATCTAGCTGCATCGCTTTCTCTGAGCGCTCCCCACCATCCTGGGCGCCCCGAAACTGGGGTGAACTTGTGGAAACAATCAGTCCCCCCCCCCCATCCTCTCGCTGAGGTCACAGGACGTCAATAGCGCTTTGTTATTCCAGCCCCCTTCCCGCCTGTCCGCCTCCTCCTTCCGCCGGGAACCTCCACCCCACTTGGTTTCTTCTCCAGGCCCGGTGCTCCTGCTCCTGTTTCTGGGGTGCCCTGGATGTTCCCCACCTCCAGCTCTGTTTCCCAGTCTAGAGGGCCCAGGAAGCGCCCTAGAAGGCCCTGCCCCGCCTTGGGGGTTCAGGGATCCCGGGAACCCTAGCAGGACTCTTTGTCCAGGCAGAGTCCCCCCTGAGGCCTGCTTCAGCGCCCTGGTTTCCGCCCCCATCTGGCAGTGACTGGCATGGAGGGTTTTGCTAGGCAGCCCCATCCTGGCAGCGTCTTGCCTTGTGCAGCTTGGGGAGTGTGTTCGCCCCCGGTGGGTAGTGCATTGTCTACACCCCCAGTTCCATGAGAGAGAGAGAGAGAGAGAGAGAGAAAGAGATGCAGGTGAAGCAAGTACTAGATCTTCAGTTGGGACAGGGCTGGATTTAGCAGCGATGGGGAGGGGGGGGACGACACTACAGTATCTTGTAGACCCCCTTTTTTTCCAGGAAGGCAGCTCAGCTGAGTTGAGGGGTTGGGGTGGGGTTGGGCTCAGGCTGCTTCCAGGACCCTGACACGGGTTCAGTCCAGCCTCTTCCCAGTACTGAACTGAAATCTCAGAGGATGGGAGTTTGAGGGCTAGGCTGGGGGGAGGAGCTCACCCCATCTGCACCTCTCTTCTTCCATTGGACCCCAATATCTCCCTGTCTCCCTTATCACTGCTCCTCCAAGTTCTGTCTTTTTGTTTTGTATGGTTTTGGTTTTGGGGCCACACCTGGTGACACTCAGGGATTACTGCTGGCTATACTCTCAGCTTGGGGGACCATATTCAACGCTGGGGGATCGAACCGTGGTCTGTCCTAGGCTAGCGCTGGCAAGGCAGACGCCTTACCACTTTGCGTCCACCGCTCCGGCGCTCAGATATTGCTCCTGACTCAGGAGACCATATGGGACATCGGAGGGATAGAACCTCGGTCCTGGGTTTGCAAGGCAAACACTCTACCGCTGCGCCACCACTCTGGCCCCCAATCTCTGTCTCTGCCGCCCTCCCTCCAATGATTCCAGGGATTGTGACCCAGACCACAATCTGAATTTTGGCTTTACCCCCCGCCTTTCTATCTTCAGCTGACTTGGCCAAGACCCCTGCTCCCTGGTGTCACGAAGGGACAGCCCACCAAGTGCTGACTACCACGTTTGCTTGCTGTGCTTGTCACATGCACGAAGCTACACACATGCACATGAGTATATAGACACATGTGTTTGTTGACAGCAGACTCCCCTGTCCCCCGACATGCCTTTGGGCCCATCCCTCAGCCCCTGGCTCTCACTGGTGCCCCCAAGCTTGGGAGACCCAAGAGCCTCCCATTGTGGCTGCTGCAGGTTGGGGGTCTCCAGTGCACACTCCCCCCCTCTCCTGGTACATTGGGGATCCAGGGACTCCCCTGTGCTGGCCCTACTCCCCCTTTCCTGAGAGCTGAACTTTGCCCACCTCTGTCTTCTCCTTTCTCTGGGGTGGAGCTGAGGCTGACAGGGAGTGCAACCTCCCCTCTCGATGAATCCTGTCTCAGTTTACCCCACTGCCATGGAGAATGAAGTCATAGACTGCACACCGATTCTCTGGAGCACAGAGAAAGACACTTTAGGAACAAGGGACTCCAGCTGCCATCTCGGCCAGGTTCCAGGCCTGGCTCCAGTGGGCACCCAGCTGGCATCCAGCTGCACCAGTTGGCACCCAGCGTACTCTCCCACTGCTTCTGCTGGCCATGGCGGGGCTGGGAGGGCTCCACCCAAATCTCCAGGAATGAGGCTATTGGGGGCCCAGGGACCCACCTTAAACCTGCTTCATGAGTCAAAGTACAGGCTGGCCAAGGTCCAGGGAAGGACAAACAAATGGATAGTGGGTGGGAGACGGCTGGACGGACAGTGAGTCAAAGATGGACAGACAGTGGGGGGAGACAGACAGATGATGGATGGAAACAGGATACCTGTGTGATGATGAGGAGGTGCAAGTCCTCAGCCTCCCCCTACTTCTCCCTTCTCTACCCTGTTTCCTCTCATCCTTCCTCATTTTCACTTCCTTGCATCCTGAGCACACACATGTATACATGCACAACACATGGGGTTGTACACACACACACACACACACACACACACACACACACACACACCAAGGCCTTTCATGGTCTGTGTGTTTGGGGGGGGGTTCAAAGTACACCCTTGGGGGCCAGAGAGATAGCATGGAGGTAAGGCATTTGCCTTGCATGCAGGAGGACAGTGGTTCGAATTCCAGCATCCTATATGGTCCCCCGAACCTGCCAGGAGCAATTTCTGAACATAGAGCGAGGAGTAACCCCTGAGCGCTGCTGGGTGTGACCCAAAAACCCACCCTCCCCCCCCCCACAAAAAAGATACGCCCTTGGTGGAACCAAGTCCTTATGCACCGCACCAGCCTCCCTTTCTCTTGTTCTCTGTTAAATCTGTTTTTCTGTCTCTCAGCTACACCCAGCCTGCGCTGCTATGTCGTTGGGGCTGTGTGCAGAGCTGTGCTCCTTCCCTCTTGTGATCCCTTCTTCCTGTGTTCTTACGCACGTCTCACTCTTTACCCCCAGTGTCCCCCCCTGGATTCTCCTGCTGTCCCTCGGTGATGGGTTCAGACATCTGCTGCAGAGCCAGCTTGGTCCTGTTGCTGTGACTGGTCCCTAGTACCTGTTTGTTGATCTACTCTGAGACCACTCAACCCCTGCCCCCAACTGCTGTCAGGGTTCACTCATTTGGGGCGGCTGTGCTGAGCATTGTAGATAGTTTCCATTCAGTCCACAGCCACGTGTGTCGCCAGATTGATCCCAATGTTCCTTTTCCATACGCAGAAGCCGCCGATGCCCAGAGAGCTTTGATCGCCAACATAACAGCTGAGGGTGGATAGGGGAGTGGGTAGGGCTGCCATGTTCACACTTGCAGCCCTGGGAGCTGGGGGGTGCTGGGGGGGCAGGGCCCCTGTCCAGAATTCCGTGCACAGGAATATTCTAGGACTCTATGACCTGTTCTATGGGACATGCTGGAGCCCTGGCCCGCAGCCTCGCTGCCCGCGCCCTTATGAGGTGGAGGTGGGGGGGTCTCCCCAGCTCGTCCCCCTAGTCCCTGTGACTGCCCTTGAGTGAGGCTTGGGTGGTGACCAGGCTGCCCCCTCTCCTCGTAGCCTTTCTGAATTGAGGACTGATGGGAGTGGGGAGGCGGACTGAGGACAAGGCTTGAGGGTTGGGGGATGTTATCTCTCCAAAAGCCAAATGCTAATCTTACCTGATGGTCAGACCAGCATTGGGGCCACATGTTCAAATTAAGGGTGCTGGATGGGACCCGGCTTTGAGTTTAGCTGAGAGCCTGGTCCAGGAAGCCGATGGGGGATGTTGATTATTCCGAAACTCCCGAACAGTACAGCCAGGGGTGCCTCTGGTGATGCCTGGCCTGCGGATAAGGTGCTTGGGATCCCATGGTGCTGGGGACAGTTGGCCCAGGGGAATAGCGGGTGCAGGGAATCGGACCCAACTCTAGTGCACAAGCCCCCCCCCCCCCCCAACTGCTGCACCATCTCCTTGCCCTGAATCTGGGCATGTTTAAGGTGCCTCATGATTCCCCCACTTGGCCCACTAAACCACGTGGAGCCTTCGCAAGTTGTTTGGGGAAGCCCACATAGGTGTCCCTACAAACCTGTCTTCCCCCAAATATTCTGTAGCAGCCCCAAGTGGCTTGGGTCACCAGGGCATCACCTCACTTGACAAGGATCTGGGGAGGTTGGGGACTCCTGGCTTGGTTCTTGGACAGACCTAAGGCCCTACCCTGCACTTGAAGACCTTCAGAACTAACCCTCCTGCCCCCCATCATCCTGTCGGGGACTGATCCACCAGAAAAGCCATTTTGCTAGCACTGTGCAGGCTGGGGAGCAGTTAGTTTCCCAGGGGCTGGTGTCTCCATCTCTGAGCTGCGGTGACAGTCCCTGGGTATGGGGCACCACAGGGGCGGGAGAAGGGATGCTTGGGGTGACACTCCAGACCCCAAATCAGGCAGGCAGGATATGCTGTGCTTGGTTGTGGGAAGTCTGGGCTGCCTGGGACTCAATGGGACAGGATGGGTCTGCAACAGGAGGGCTAACCTCTGAACACGCCTCCCCGCTCCCTTTAGGTCAACCATGTCATCTGAGCCACCTCCGCCTGCACAGGCCCCTGGCCACCACCCGCCAGGGCTACTGGGCCCCCAACGCACCCGGGACCGCTCGCCCTCCCCACTCCGGGCCAACGTGGTCCCCAGCCCGCTGCCAACGCGCCGAACCAGAACCTACTCAGCGTGAGTTTCGAACCTGTCCTGGGGAGTGGGAGGCCAGGCTGGGGCCTACTGGAGTCTCAGGAGCTGGGTGAGCTCTCAGCTGCAAGGCAGAGGCCCTCCTGCCCTAGGATATAGGTGGAACTTAGTCCTTCATAGCAATGAGCTGGCAGTTTTCGGGTGCATCTAGCCTGCATCCCTCTTCTGCTCCAGGAGCAGGAGGCCCCAGACCATTGGTGGGGTGCTCACTGTTATCTTCTACAGGACCGTGCGGGCATCTCAGGGCCCTGTGTACAAAGGCGTCTGCAAATGTTTCTGCCGCTCCAAGGGTCACGGCTTCATCACCCCAGCTGATGGCGGTCCGGACATCTTTCTGCACATCTCAGAGTGAGTTGGACAGGGGGTGGTAGGGGGTGGGAGAGGTTGAGGCCAATCATGGAAGGGGTGCTCGGAGAGAGGTCTCTGTGCAGGAAGCCCTTGGAGCAGGCCCCCCTTCCTGCCCCAGTGCTCTGATGTCCATCCATTTCTCCTTCCTTCCTTGTTTGAATTTTGGGGTCACATCCAGATATGCTCAGGGATTACTCCTGGCTCTGCCCTCAGGAATCACTCCAAGCAGTGCTTTGGGGAATCCTATGGGATCCCAGGGATGGAACCCGGGTTGTTGCAAGGCAAGCACCCTCTTGCTCTGTACCCCATCCCTTCCTCCCTTCCTCTCTCCCTCCCCCTCCCTCTCTTCCTTCCTTCCTTCCTTCCTTCCTTCCTTCCTTCCTTCCTTCCTTCCTTCCTTCCTTCCTTCCTTCCTTCCTTCCTTCCTTCCTTCCTGTCCGGAGTGTCAAGAGGCTTGGGGCTGGACACCATCTAGCATGTGTACCTGACTTCAGGTTGCCTTCTGATTGGGGAACCAATGGGGCACCTCACCCCAATGCCAGTGTTTGGCCTCAGCATCTCTGCTACTCACACCTCCATTTGCATTTCAGACTGGGGTAGGAAGCAAGTCCCAGATGCATAAATCAGGACAGACCCCCTTATTGGGGTTTTGGAGGACTTTTTGTTTGTGTTTGTTTTGGGCCATACCTGGTGGCACTCGGGTTACTCCTGGCTCTGTGCTCAGAAATCACTCTTGGCAGTCTTTGGGAGACCCTATGGGATGCCAGGAATTGAACCTGCATCCGTCCTGGGGTGGCCGCATGCAAGGCAAACACCCTACTACAGCTGTGCTATCTCTGGCCCCTGGAAGATTTATTTTGGGAGATGCCATACTCAGTGATGCTCAGGGCTTTATTGCTCATACTCTGCTCAAGGATCACTCTAGTGGGGTCAGGGGACTGTATGGATGACAGGATCAAATCTGGCTCAGCTGAGTGCAAGACAAATTCCCTGCCTGGTATTCTCTCTTACCCAGTGACCCTTTTTTCCTGCCCCCAACATTTCTTGCATATCAGATCTTAGTGGGGTCCCCTCCACTACTGAGGGTGGAAATGAATGGGAGAGGGAGTCTGACGCTGCTCCCTCCTTCCCATCCAGCAGCTTTCCAGAATGCTTGTTGGTCTGATGGACCGTTACCAGGGTAGGGCCTGGTGAGAGGGTGGGGTGCTGTCTCTGCTCAGGAAGTGGGCACAGACTTCCTTGAGAGCTTCTGAAGAAGGTCCCTTTCTCTCTACTTTTGGTTGCATCTGCTTCTGGGGGTGGGGGGGTCCACACCTGTCTCAGTGCTCAGGGGTCACTCCCATTGCTGAGGATCGAGCCTAGGGCACCAACCCTGAAACCATTTTTTTGGCCTGGTCATGTTATTCTTTTTTTTTTTGTTTTTGTTTTTGGGCCACACCCGGCAGTGCTCAGGGGTTACTCCTGGCTCAGAAATAGCTCCTGGCAGCTCGGGGGACCATGTGGGACACCGGGATTCGAACCAACCACCTTTGGTCCTGGATCGGCTGCTTGCAAGGCCAACGCCGCTGTGCTATCTCTCCGGGCCCTGGTCATGTTATTCTTGAACCATCACAGACTAGCTCGGGGTGTGCTGGCCTCCTGAGGTGGTCCAGCACTCCACTGGGTCTTTTGCATTCCAGCATGATTCGGGAATAGTGGGCTGGAAAACTTGGAATTCTATTACCTCCTGTGGGCGCCCACAAGGGAACGAGCCTTCCTAAAATGAGCTTTGGGCATGGAAAGAAATTTCTGGAAGACTCTGGAAACTTGGGGTGGAGGTATGAGGGTTAGGCAGAAAGACAGGCTTGATGGGAGTTCAAGACGATCATGAGATCCTTCCCCCTGACCGCCATCTGCTCTGGTCTGATCTGGTCTCCCATTTTTTGTTTTGGGGGTCACATGTAACAGTACTCTGGGGTTCTTGCTCCTGCATGCAAAGCGTCTCTCCAGCCCCATGATCTCATTCCTTCCTTCCTGTGCCTCCTCCCCTCTCTCTACTCTTGGATACCCCCAGTAGCATCTCCTACATTTGACATTTGATGTGAGACCTGGGCTCTGGGTGGCCATGTCCTAGGGAGGAAGCCTACAGGACAGATGGATTTGGTCCGGGCCCCCACACTGAGAGCCTGCCCCTTGATCCGCAGCGTGGAAGGCGAGTATGTCCCCGTGGAAGGCGACGAGGTCACCTACAAGATGTGCTCCATCCCGCCCAAGAACGAGAAGCTGCAGGCCGTGGAGGTGGTCATCACCCATCTGGCGCCTGGCACCAAGCATGAGACGTGGTCGGGGCATGTGGTCAGCTCCTAGGAGATGCTGGTGCAGCCCCCGCCTCCTCCCCCACTGCCCCAGGGGGCCCTGAAGACTCTGGGGGAGGAGGTGGCTGGTCCAGACTGGACCGGGGGCTCCCCAGGGCCAGCGGCAGCCCTCGCCAGTCTGTCCAGGGCATGGGATGGGATGGGGAAGGGCGGTGGGTGTTCTTGGCCACCAGCCTGGCCTCTAACCATCACTATGACTCGCCATCTGGAAAGTATTAAAAGCATCTGAAAAGGAGGCACTGGCTGGTGGCTGGGGGGCCTGGAGGGGAGGTCTCAGTTCTTTGATGTATTTCCTTCACCCCAACTACAGCTCTTTTCTATGTCTGAGCTAGGATGGTTTGGGGGCACCTGTGCAGACGCTGGTGTCTGGACACATTTTCCCCGATGTACCCTGAGGGTTGTGATCAGTTTAGGTGCTGAGATGCCTCTTCTCCATCCAACTCTGGTGACCCTGGTATTTGTGGGGGATGAATGAATGGAGGGAGACAATGTTATTCTGGGGGCCGTAGAAAGGCTTGACAGGCTGAGGGTTGGCGTTTCGTGGTCCCCACCCCACCCCCCAGCACCACCATGAGTGACCCCTCATGGCACCCTAGCCACAGCGCTGTGAGCACCACTGAGTGAAGCTAAAATGAAAATAAAGTAAGTGCAGTCCTGGGGCTCTTATCTTGGGGTGCTGAATGCAGGAAACTAGGTCCCATCTGCACGGTACCGATCCCCAAGCACTCCTGGATGTGACCTCAGAATCAAACAACTGATAGTACAGGTCTATCCAGGAAAGGAGGTGGCATATAGTTGAGGGGTGCGCCTGGCTTTTTGTACGCAGCCTGGGCCTATTCCCAGAGAGGCAAAAAAAAAAAGCCCTAGGAAAGAGGTGCCAAGCAGTCAGTGGGAAGGGAGTTGTGCTCCTTGATTGGGGTCTAGCTGGGCCACACCCCTCACCCCACAGCCGACTCCTGCCTGTGTGCTCAAGGATCACTCCTGGCAGGGCTAAGAGGACCCTATGGGGTGGTGCAAGGGAGTGAGCGGTCAGCATTGTTTGAGGCCAGGGGTGTGACCACTGTATATCTAGCCCAAGACATACAGGATTATTGGGGGGGGGGTGTTTGTTTCTGGAAGATGGGAATGAAGAAATATTTAGAAGTTTTTGTTGTTTTTTGGCCACACCCGGTGACGCTCAGAGGTTACTCCTGGCTCTGTGCTCAGAAATCGCTCCTGGCTTGGGGGATCATATGGGATACTGGGGGATTGAACCACAATCTGTCCTAGGTTAGCGTGTGCAAGGCAAACACCCCACTGCAGGCTTGGGACCATCTAGAACGCCAGGGATTGCACCCGAGTAGGCTGTGTGCAAGGCAAATGCCCTATCCTAGCCCCTGTGGCTGCTTTCTTGCCAGTGTCACGGGGTGTGTTTTGAGCTGGCTGCTTTCTCTCCCATGTCTGGACTCTGGGAAGTGAGCTGTCTTTGGGGCAGAGGGCAACTTCCTGGTCTAAGTGGGGGCTCTCTGGATTGGGAGTTCTGGCTGAAGTGGGGGAGGGGAGGAAAGAGAGGAGAGAGAGTGTGTGTGTATGTGTGTGTGTGTTTTGGGAGTTCTGGCCAAAGGCTGGGGAGGGGGGGGGGGGAGAGAGAGAGAGAGAGAGAGAGGATGTTGGGAGTTCTGGCCAAAGGAGTGTGTGTGTGAGATTGGGAGCTACTGGGGTGGGGATTCCAGGCCCCCTGGATTGCCAGCATCTGTTCACAGGTTCCTAGCTATGCCTCTAGGTCCGTCCCTGAGACACTGACAGTGTCCAGACGCTCCATTCCCAGGGCTAACATCCCTGGCCCACCCTGGCTCTGCTGGGGCCTTGAAGGGTGAATGACCTTGAGCCCAACTTCAGTTCCCCTCCGGAGAGAGTAGGGCTTTCTTTGCCTTGCATAAGGCTGATCCCTGGCACCCTTTATGGTCCCCTGAGCACCACCAGGAGTGATCCATAAGCAAAGAGCCAGGAGTAAGCCCTGAATACAATCAGGTGTGGCCTAAAATCCTCTCCCCAAATCAGAATAGTTTCTAGGCCTGCACTGTGGGGCTCGGAACCATCTGTGGAGTGGGAGGTAGACCCCAGCACTGGCTCCTGTCCCGTGATGCTGTACTCTGTGATACTGTACCTGCAGGCCTGTGGGGACTGCTGAGGAGAAGTTGGGGGAGGGGGGCCTGTACCATCTCGGGCATGGTGGGGCCCACCAACTGTCAGAGTGCAGGAGACTGAAAGCCAGAGAGGCCGGCACCTGTGTTTTCGGCAGACAGCAGTGCCTGAGGGGCCCAGATCTAGGGGCCCAAAGATGAGGGGAGCCCACCCCGGCCAACCAAAGCAACAGGCGGAGGCGAGGAAAATTAGGTCCCTTTAATGTACTGCTTTGGCCTTAGGGACGATTGGGCACTTTGCAGTGAGTCAGGCCAGCCATGTCCTTGGGGAGCCGTGGGCCCAGTGGCAGTTTTTGGGGTGACCGTTTGTCAGAGAGAGTGGCAACTGGCAGGGCCCTGCTGTGTGCAGGTCCTGCCTGAGCCAGAACCGTGTTCTGTGAACCGTTGGGGAAACTGAGTTCTGGAGCAGCCTGTTCCCTGTGTCCTCGAGGGTCTGAGGGGACCTGCAGGGCAGCAAAGTGCAGTTCCTGGGGCCGGAGCCAGAGCCAGAGCCACAGCCACGGGTGGCAGGTGGGGGGGAATCCCCTCAGAAGAGGCCCTCACAGATCCTGTGCGTGTCCTCAGGTGCCGACACTGTGTACCCCACGGTCCTGGGGTCCGAGAAGATCTCATAGTCATTCCCGCCCTGCAAAGGAGGCAAGTGAATAGTGCCACCCTCTGAACCACATGTCTGGGAACCACCCCAAACCTCACAGCCACGGGCAAGTGCTCTGCATTCCCTGGGCCCGGGGTATGGGTCACCCCTCAGCCACACAGGGAAAGTCGGGCTCAAAGCAATCACAGGCTGCAGCTAAATAGTGAGCTAAAAAGTGAGCCCTGTGGTTGAACCGCTCTGGCCTTCAATGGTGGCCCCTCTTTACCTTCTTCGGGCCCTGAAGCCCCCGTGTTGCCCGTTGACCCCGACACTGCTCTGCTCCCCAGTGGAATTTAGTCCCTGGGTTGGAATGTACTGTCCCTCTCACCTCCCAAGGACCTCCTCAGACCCTCCAGAGTTTCAGCTGCCAGTCTGAGGCACCACCTCTACTTTTGTCACCCCTGCAAGGCAGGACCGTGCATCCCAGTGATCCCCCCTCACTTACGGGCATGGTTTTGTCTCCAAAGAAATAAATGGTGTCGTAGCCATCCTTCTCCACATGACCCAGGCAATAGCGCTTGTCCCAGCCCTTGGGAAAAATGTCGATGCTGATCTGACCACCTGCAGAGTGAGGGGTGGGGACGGCAGAGACAAACACGGAAAGGTGACTAGCATGTCGATCACGGGCAACAACTGCACCACAGCAGGGCCAGGGGCCATTCCAGTGGCCTCGGGAACCCTCCCGTCTCTTCCCTCCTTTCCTTTCCCTTTCCCGGGACCGCCCCGGGTTCAAGGGATAAGAGGCTGCTTTCGAGCAGGGGCACAAAAATCAGGCTGTGCCTTGCCCATGCCTGACTTTGGGTGATTCCCAGCACCATGGTACCCCACAAACAGAGCGGGGAGCAGCCCAGATGAAGACAAAATATCTGCGCTGCTCCTCGCAAAACTAAAGCCCAGATGCTTAGTTTGAGCAGGAGAGTTCTGGGGACCTGCTTTGGAACCAGGTTAGTGGGGCTAGTGTGTTGTGCTCCCCCTGCTCTTCCGACCACAACAGCCCCCTCTGAATGGCATGGGGGGGGGCACCTACCTATGGAGAAGGTGATGTCCTTGTCAGCAAACTCTTTTCGCAGTTCCTCCACAAATTTCTGCCGGATATTTTCTTTCTGAGCAGAGGAAACAACATGACTCTGGCTGGAGTCCCCCTGGCCGCCGAGGAGGCCGGTTTCCCACCCCCCCCCCCAATCCCTTTGGGGGTCGCACCTTGTCCAGCTCCGAGAACTCAATCCGCTCGTCCTGGCTGCAGCTCCTCCCGATTGGAGACACATTCAACATCCCGTTGCGGAACTCTATGAATGTGCCCCTGCGTGGGGGGCAAGCAGGGTCCAGGGATGCACGACTGGTGTGGGGTTCCCCACCCGTTCCCCATTGGTGCCCTCATCCACCCTCCCACTGCGGTTCTCCTGAAATAAGCCCTGCCATCTGGCAGCCACACTCTTCTATAGCACCCTGGGGCACATCTCTCTGCTCCAGCAAGACTCACCTTTTTTTGGGGAGTTTGATCTTTGCTATGTAGCTCAGACAGAAGTTGATCAAGTCCTGGATTAGGGATTCCCCAAGGTGATCTTGGATGCTCTAGATAGTGGGAAGGTGGGAGTTACTGGTTACTTCCTGGTTAAATGGGCTACAGACAGGTCCTTCCTTGGCTAGCGTTTGCAAGGCTGACACCTTACCTCTACATCGGGCCTTCCCTGCTTGACTTCCTTCCTGCTTCCCTTCCTCCTATCCCTCCTCCATTCTTTTCTGTTTTGTTTTGTTTTGGGGCCACACCCGGCAGCTCTCAGGATTACTCCTGGCTCTGCGCTCAGAAATAGCTCCTGGCAGGCTCGGGGACCACATGGGATGCCAGGATTGTCCGCATGCAAGGCAAATGCCCTACTGCTACACTATCTCTCTGCCCTGTCCCTCTTCCATTCTTTCCTTCCTCCTCCCCCCCTTTCTTCCTTCAGCCCTTCCTCATTCCCTCCCTTCTCTCTCCTCTCTGCTAGGAACCAGCAGAGCTAAGCATAAAGCCATCCTCAAAAGCATTCTTCGCTTGGCCACTCAAGAATCTTGTAGTCGTTATCTTTTAGAGTTTCTAGACATCTTGAAGCCACTTTCATTCAATTAAGGTATCTACCGGCAATGAAGAGAAAATGTCTTGTTCCATTTAGGCTGCTAGGCATGGCTCTTCCCTTAGGACAGCTGCAGAGGCCTCTCTTAAAGGGCTCAGGTAAGGGGGCAGTCTGTCCTGCCCTGCTCTGACTTACCCAAGCTGTGCACCTGCCTTAGCAGAGACATTAGATTGTGTGTCCACAGAAACAGGGACACTGATCTGATACCTGCCTATCACACAGACGACAAGCAAATGGGAAGACTCCAAACTGAGTGCTCACTTTCTTGCAGGGAGGTAGTCAGCACCCTAGAAAAACACTGAGCAGTACAGGATCATGTGGAAAGTTGGGAACCTACCTGTTTACTTAAGAGCTTCCCATCTTTGTATGCTACCAAGCCATTTTCTGGAAACACGTAATCATATTTCTCAACCACTATAAGCACAAGAGAAAAACATGGTGAGTTCCAACTTGCCAGGGATCACACCTAACAGCACTTGGGTTCGATGCCTGGCACCCCGTCATCCCTGAAGCCAGGCTAGAAGGTCCCTGAGGACAGTCTGCCAAGAGCTGCAGGCCAAGACAGACCCTCCACATTCTGTCCAGGTCTTGGACCCCTAAGAGCACATCCCTCACCCAGTGGAGAGACCTCTGACCTCACCATCATTTCCCAGCTGTTCCTGCATTTTTTCAAAGTCCGAGCCGCCCACAACTCCAATTTTGATCTTCTGCCTCAACCTTTGGAGAAAGTCATCCATTTCTTGGGTGATTTTCTACATTCGAAGAAGGAAAATCAGAGTGACGAGGTGAGGCAGTGGAGAAGGACAAGCCTCGCTCTCTCTCCTCCACAACAGTCATACACGCAGCCCAGGCAGAATACAGGGAATGGCGCTGTCATTTTGGGACATCACATTTTTTTGTTGTTTTTTTTTGTTTTTTTTTTCAGGCCACACCCGTTTGATGCTCAGGGGTTACTTCTGGCTAGCGCTCAGAAATTGCCCCTGGCTTGGGGGGACCATATGGGATGCTGGGGGATCGAACTACGGTCCTTCCTTGGCTAGCATTTGCAAGGCTGACACCTTATCTCTAACACCACCTCGCAGGCCCCGGGACATCACATTGAAAAAAAAATTTTTTTTTTGTTTTTGGGCCACACCGGTGACACTTGGGTTACTCCTGGCTATGCGCTCAGAAATCACTCCTGGGGGACCATGTAGGACTCCAGGGGCTCGAAACTACAGTCTATCCTAGGTTAGTACATGCAAGGCAAATGCCCTACCGCTGTGCTATCTCTCCAGCCCCACATTTTTTGGGGGGTCACACCCAGCAGCACTCGGGACCATATGGGATGCCGGGATTCGAACCAATGACCTTCTGCATGAAAGGCAAACGCCATACCTCCATGCTACCCTCTGGCCCCACCACTACCCACATTTTTTTGTGTGTGTGTGGTTTTTAGGTCACACCCGGCAGTGCTCAGGGGTTATTCCTGGCTCCAGGTTCAGAAATTGCTCCTGGCAGGCACGGGGGACCATATGGAACGCTGGGATTCGAACCGATGACCTCCTGCATGAAAGGCAAACGCCTTACCTCCATGCTATCTCTCCGGCCCCATCCACCCGCATTTTTTTAAACAAGAAAACCCAGGGTTAGGGCCAGGCAGATAGCATGGAGGTAGGGCATTTGCCTTGCATGCAGAAGGACAATGGTTCAAATCCTGGCATCCCAATTGGTCCCCTGAGCCTGCCGGGAGCGATCTCTGGGAGCCAGGATTAGAGTGTTGCCAGCTGTGACCCAAAAATGAAAACAAAACAAAACAAAACAAAAAGAAAATCCAGGGTCAGATCAATGGTACAGAGGGTAGGTAGGGCACTTGCTTTGCACACAGCCAACCCCCTGCCCCCTGCACTCCATAGGGCCCCCAGGGCCTGCCAGGCACAGAGCCCCCAGTAAGCCCTGAGCACTGCTGGGTGTGGCCTCCCTAATCCAAACAAACAAAACCCAGAGAAATACTGTGCTGACAGTTCTTTTCTGCTAAAAAACACATGGGAGATCTTTTCTGGAAAGCCAGGGGACATGTCTGTCCTCAGAGTCAATGTCACCGTTTGCTTTTCCAGCACTGAACCCACCACCCGTGTGCATTCAGGCCGATTCTACATCCTTCAAAGGCTACTCTGTGTTTTGAAAGGAAGGAGGTTAGACAGGCGGTTCAGAGGCCGCCCCCCGTAATCATGGGAAAGCAAAATAAGAAAACTGTCCGGGAAACAGTGAATTCCATGACATTTGACAGATCCCAAACCCTGCACCAGTGCAAGAAGGAACCGGCTCAGAAGAAGAGATACTCACATAGGAAATCAAGCCAGATGGGGAAAAAAAAGTCCCTCTTAAGTTTTCGTAATTTCTGTGGTAGTCATAGAATCATCACACAGTCCAGAAATAAAAATTGCAAATATAGGGAGTGGTGCAGTGGTAGGGCATTTGCCTTGCACACGGCTGACCTAGGACGGACCGTGGTTCGATCCCCTGGCATCCCATATGGTCCCCCCAAGCCAGGAGCAAATTCTGAGTGCACAGCCAGGAGTAACCCCTGAGCGTCATTGGGTGTGGCCCAAAACAAACAAATGCAAACATAAGACTCCATAGAGAGCTTTTTTTTTTGGTCTATAAATGTCTGAGTTCTTGGTCCTTCTTGCTGTGACAAGGGGTAGCTCTGAGTGCTGGCTGTAACCTCATGACCCGCTGTACCTCTAGACAGTATCCTGAACAAAAGGCAGTGTGTGTGGAGGGGGGGTGGTCTGGCCTTGCTCAGGGATTACTCCTAGTTCAACACTCAGGAATCACTTCAGTAGGGCTCAGGGACCAAAAGGTGGGGTGCTGGGGACTGTACTCAGATCAGCTGTGTGCAAGGCAAAGACTTTACCCCCAGTACTGTCACTCTAGCTCTATCCAGCTGAGGACTCACTCCTGGCTTTGCAACCAGAAATCACTCCTGGCAGTGCTCAGGGGACCCATGGGATGTTGGGGATCGAACCCCGGTTGGCCGCAAGCCAATGTGTTATTGCTCTGGCCCTAAACATTCATTTTTTAGAATAAAGCAGTTTCGAAATTGCTGGCGTTTCTCAGCAGTGTGGCTCTTTCTAATCATCTCTGGTGATCTTGACCTACTGACCAAATTTCCTCCTGTGCTGGGAACTTTTTTGAAGTCACAAAGGCTTCGAAAATGAGTCCCCGGGGCTGGAGAGATAGCACAGCAGTGTTTGCCTTGCAAGTAGCCAATCCAGGACCTAAGGTGATTGGTTCGAATCCCGGCATCCCATATGGTCCCCCTTGCCTGCCAGGAGTGATTCTGAGTAGATAACCAGGAGTAACCCCTGAGCACTGCTGGGTGTAACCCAAAAACAAAAACAAAACGAGTCCCCATGGCCACTGAGACCTGAGATCAGACTGGGAGAGAGTGAGGAAGAGGCCGCTGATGGCAAAATTCTGAAAATGTAACAGACATGGCTTTCCACTTCCAGCCTCAGTGCTCAGAGGAGAGAAGAGCACTATAGGGGCCACTGGCCACCTACAGTGCCACCTTTCATTACCAGGGGCACCAGAGTCATGGATGGGAAGTAAGGACAGCCCCTCAGCATGTGCAAAATCAGCCATTTCCCATTATACTGTGCTGATAATGAAAAGGAATTCTGGATTTTTTTTGTGGGGGTGGGAGACACACGTGATAGTGCTCAGGAATTACTCCTGGTGGGCTTGGAGGATCATAAGGGATGCTGGGGGTCAAACCCAAGTTGAATGCTTGCAAAGCAAAACCCTCCCCGCTGTATCTCTCTGGTTTCCTACAAGGAACATTTTATGAACTGTCCCAGAAAAATAGAACAGTGAAAGAAATCAAGGCTTGGAATTGAGGTCAAAATATAATACTGTTGTTACAATTACTGTAATATTATAAATATTTCGAGTTGAGATAAAATGTTTTTAAAGTCACTTCCAGGAAAACATTTGGGAACAATTAAGTCACTCACATAGCACCGATAGTAACCAGTAGGTACGGGTCTCTGGCTCCTATAAAGCAAGGCCAATTCCCTAATCTTACCCAAGCCTCAGGCATGCAAGGCATGCCTGAGTCTTGGGTCACATCCCGGAACCTTATCTGGGGTCTGCAGTGGCAAAGGAATCCTCGTGACAGGCCACATGGCCTGCAAAAGTGCTGCAATTTGCTGTCTGTTTTTTTTTTTGTTTTGGGGTTTTTTTTTTTTTTTTTTGGTTTTTGGGTCACACCTGGCAGCATTCAGGGGTTACTCCTGGTTCTGTGCTCAGAAATCACCCCTGGGAGGCACGGGGAGAAAGCTAGGCCCTGCACTAGGACCCTAGGAGAATATCAGGGGCCCAAGGGAGACTGGAGTATAGACTTTGCCTGCAGAGTTTGACCTGCCCCACCCCAAACATTAGGGAGCTGATCATTTGTGGGCTTTATTTTGGGGCCACACCTAGTAGTGTTCAGGGGTTCCTCCTGACCAGAGGTCCTCAAATTTTATTTTATTTCTTTTTTAGTTTTTGGGTCACACCCAGCAGCACTCAGGGGTTACTCCTGGCTCTATGCTCAGAAATTGCTCCTGGCAGGCTCGGGGGACCATATGGGATGTCGGAATTTGAACCACCATCCTTCTGCGTCTAAGGCAAACACCTTATCACTGTGCTATCTCTCCGGCCCCCAAACTTTTTAAACAGGGGTCCAGTTCACAGTCCCTCAGACTGTTGGAGGCCAGACTATAGTAAAAACAAAATTATGAACAAATTTCTATGCACACTGCATATATCTTATTTTGAAGTGAAGAAACAGAACGGGAGCAAATACAATATATGGCCCACAGGCTGTAGCTTGAGGACCACTGCTCCTGATTCTGCAAGCAGGAATCAGGCCTGGCAGTGCTTGAGAACTATAGGGTGCTGGGGATCAAACTCGGGTCTGCCATGTGCAAAAACAGTGCCCTCCTCACTGGCCCAACTGATGTTTTTTTTCTTAGGTGCGATTACACTGTGTCTATTAATTTTGTTTGTTTTGAAGTGTAGATAAACAGAGAACACACCTTGCTTTCTCATAAACAGCATACCCTGCTTTCCCATAAACACAGAGTTCACACCCTACTTGTCCCTAACCTAAAATATCCCACTCTCATCAAAAATAAGAGTTCTATCTCCCCCACAAGTGGCTTGTAGATGGTTTTGAATTTTTTGACCTCATCAGCAACATTTACAGAAGGGGTTGGTTTTTTTTTTTTTTTTGGTTTTTGGGCCACACCCGGTGACGCTCAGGTGTTACTCCTGGCTATGCACTCAGAAGTCGCTCCTGGCTTGGAGGGACCATATGGGACGCCAGCGGTCCATCCAAGGCTAGCGCAGGCAAGGCAGGCACCTTACCTCTAGCGCCACCGACCGGCCCCGGATTGTTTTGTTTTAAGGCCACATCCAGCAGTGTTCAGGGCTTACTCCTCCTGCCTCTAACTCAGGGATCATCACTCTTTGGGGGTACTAGGGAGGGGACCACAGGCAGTGCTGGGGGACTGAATCCTGTAATAACTAGCTCTCTGGCACCTAGCAATGGCATTTCTCAAGAAAAGTCCCGCTACCAAATTCTCCTTAAAAGACAAGCCATTCAAAGCTCTGGACTCCACTCTGGAATTCTCCTGTTGGGGTCATATCCTGTTTGAGCAGGATAAGACAGGCCTGTTTTTCTACTTCCTGATTGTCCTGCGTTCCTCAATGTTTTCTTGAAGAGGAGGCGTCTGAAGAGAAAGGGAAAGGCTGGACAGATCTGTTGCTGGAACAAATTTTTATTTTTTACTGAGAGCACCCAGCACCCAGAAGCAATGTCCTTTTCAGTTGTGGGTCTTTATTTCCAATGCACTGATTATTTGTGATCACTGTTCAAATCTTTTATCTTTTATTTCCTTTTCTATTGGAGGGTCCTACACTGCAGTGCTCAGGAAGCCATAAGGGATGTTGGGATCAAATCCAGGTCAGCCACATGCCAAGCAAATGCCCTCTCTGCTGTGCTATTGCTCTGGCCCCATAACATTATTTCTTTGCTTTTACTGTACACTTGCTGTTTCTGCCTCCTACTTCCTTGTGGGAGCCAGAAACAACTTCCTGGAGCTGGGTCCAGGAGATAGTTCAAAAGATTGGAGCAAGGGGCCAGAGAGGTGGTGCTAGAAGTAAGGTGTGTCTGCCTTGCAAGCGCCAGCCAAGAAGGACCGCGGTTCGATCCCCCAGCGTCCCATATGGTCCCCCCCCCCCAGGCCCAGGCTTAATGTCTGGAACTACATGGTGCTCCCAGAACTTCTAGGAGTGACTCCTGAGCAGAGAAGCCCCAAAAGACAATTATCTAAATGTCCACGTACAACAACCAAACAGCTTCTACTTTCAAGTGAAAGGCCTCAGATCAGATCTGCTGAGATGGTGGTGATGTCCCAAGTTATCCTTGAGAACAGAGCCCAGAGAATTGTATCACAGGGCTCACAGGGCTGCAACTTAGGCACTGCGACTGTTCGATCCCTGGCACTGCATGGACCCTCTCTCCATAAAGATTTAAAACTGTAATCACAGCTGTCTAAGCTTGAATGAAAGCAAGAGAAAGGGGGCTGGAGTTTGTTGTTTGTTTTTTTGGTTTTTGGGTCACACCCGGCAGCGCTCAGGGGTTACTCCTGGTTCTATGCTCAGAAATCATTCCTGGCAGGTTCAAGGGACCATATGGGATGCCGGGATTCAAACCACCAAACACTCTACCTCCATGCTATCTCTCCAGCCTCCAGGGGGCTGAAGTGATAGCACAGCAGTAGAACGTTTGGTTTGCATGCAATCAACCCAGGTTTCATCCCTGGCATCCCATATGGTTCCCTGAGCTGTCTGCCAGGAGCAATTTCTGAGTGCAGAGCCAGGAGTAACCTGAGTGCCACAGAGTGTGGCCCAAAAACCAAAAGGGAAAAAAAAAAAGTGAGAGAAAGGCAGAGCAGATCCATATACAAGTACAACCCCAGGTACACAAAGGTTGCAGAATGTAAACCATCCTTTACATCACAGCCAATGAGGCAAACAGAGCTGTTTGTATTTGTAATATATAAAGGTTTGGGGGCCTTTGTGATTGTATAACAAGTAGGGTACTTGTTTTGCATGTGTTCAACTTGGGTTTGATCCCTGGCACGCCATACAGTCCCCTGAGCACCGCCAGGAGTGATTCCTGAACAGAGTCGGGTATAAGCCCAGAGCAACCCTGGGTGCGGACCAGAAACCAATCCCCTTCGCACTGCCAGGAATGAACCCTGGGCACAGAGCCAGGAGTAAGCCCTGAGCACCCTGGCTGTGGACCAAAAACCAATCAATCAATCAATCAATCAATCAATGTCTACTGTAAGGTGCTGGTCTGTATCTACGTTTGGCCTCTGGCTCCTGCTACAGATCTTGTGAAGACAAAAAATATTTGCCTGGGGCTGGAAATGATAGCACAGCAGGTAGGGCATTTACCTTTTACGCAGCCAACAAAGGATGGACCTGGGTTCAATTCCCGGCATCCCGTATGGTCCCCTAAGCCTGCCAGTAGCGATTTCTGAGCGCAGAGCCAGGAGTAACCCGAGTGCCGCTGGGTATGACCCCCCAAAATCTGCCTTTATTGGGGGGGGCAGGTCTTACTCCTGGCTCTGCACTTTAGGAATTACTTCTAGCAGGGATCAAGGAATGGGTTCAAACCCCAGTCAGCTGCACAAAAGTCAAACACCCTCCCCCCCCCCCCCGCACCACCGCTTCAGCCCCCAAATTATTTGCCTTTTACAGCTAACCTGAGCGCTGAACCACTCCCATGCTCTGAACACCCCTGGGTGGGCTGGACTAGGGAACATTAATTAGGGTCAAAAAATGGGACTCTGGCAAACTGAACCAGAGGATCTGAAAGGTTCAGGTGCCTGTGGTGCCACATGTGTAGGATGGAATTCGGCAGCGCACCCCTGCTATGATTGTTCAGTCCAAAGTGAAAGTCGTGTGTGTGTGTGTGGGGGGGGGGGACTCTGGATTCCACCTCCAGTTCAGAGAGAGCTACCGATCTCTGTGCAGGCCAGATCAGGAAGGAGAGCACTTATATCTTCCCAAAGGCTGTTCTCCACTGACTTATTGCTTGCACTCGGCAGCCAAAATCAAGACCTAAGAAGAGTTTCCAGGGGAAAAAAAATCCACCAGACTTCCTCAGCAGGTGGGCTGTGCAAGCAAGCAAACCATCCTGGGCTCCTGGAACACCTGCAGAGCAGACACTGGAGCAGAGGGGCTTGTGATGAGATGAGACCGACAGGATTTCACCCACAGGGGCCTGCATGCAGGCAAGGTCCTCAGCTGACTTCTCTCTTTCCTCCTCCGACCAAGTGGGCACCATATGCCACACTAGGGGCCCAGTTCCTCGGCCAGGCGTACATCCTCGCTGGTGTCAGGAGCTCACGTAGCTTGGCTTCTAGATCTTGCTAGAGGCCTGCTTCATTCTCTCTCACCCCAGGGTATTGGGCACAGTCCATAGGGCAGAGTGAGGGTTGGAGGCACGAAGTAAGCCGTGGAGTTCTTATATTTTTTTGATTTTTGGGTCACACCCGGCAGAGTTCAGGGGTTCCTTCTGGCTCTACGCTCAGAAATCGCTCCTGGCAGGCTCGGGGCACCATATGGGATGCCGGGATTCGAACCACTGTCATTCTGCATGGAAGGCCAACGCCCTGCCTCCATGCTATCTCTCCGGTCCCAGACCGAAGAGTTTGAAGGGGAGTCCAGAAGCTGCACTTTCCGACTCCAAGGTCGACTTCAGCGAGCGAGCGTGCAAATCTCCGGCATTCGAAGGCCCAGAGGGAGCTGGGTCAAGGGGCAGGGGTGTCACTCTTGGGGATCCAAACCCAGCCTGGGGAGGTGGACCCTCCATTTTCCCCCCCCAAGAACGATCGTTTCCCAGATCTGGGATCCGCAGGGCGCTCAGCACCTCGCCGTCAGCCCACCGGGCGCCGCCTACCTGCCGCGGGGCCGTCAGGGTCCCGTCCACGTCGAAGAGGCAGAGCTTGCCACTGGGCGCCGCCATTTTCCCGGTCTCCGTCGTAGTCCGGAACTTCCGCCTAGCCGCGGGGCATGTCGGGAAAATAGGAAACCACGTCTACACGAAGCCTGTGATCTATACCCGCCTCTCGCTGGGGGAACTACAAATCCCAGGATGCCTTGAACCCGGCGGGTTATACTACGCATGCGCACTTAGGAGTTTCCGGAGGCGGGACTTTGGGAGTCACTTCCGGCCACTTCGGGTGTAAGGGCGATGGTAAGGGCTGCTTCGGTGGCCGCTTGAGCATTTTGGGTAGGGGAGAAGGGCAGCTAGAACGTGGGCTTCCCATGAGGGATCATCTGTCTCCAAGTCATATGCGGAGTCACGAATGTGTCCCGGGCTGTATTCGTCTCTGCAGCGAAGAGCCCGGGCCGGGGTGAACGAAGATGGTTTTGGATTCGGGGGACCCGTGTTCGAGCCCCGACATCTCAGAGGATGGCCCCGAGCACCGCCCGGCGCCTCCCTCTCCACTCACACAGCCCAGAGAAGCCCATGAGCATTTGCTGGAGGGTGCAATTCCCCCCCCCCCCAAGTTAAAACAGTAAACAGACCCCTGATTGATGCAGCCTGTATTGAATCTCCCCTTCCCCCCTTTTATTGGGGTGATGGTGGTGATGCTCGGGGGTTATTCCTGGCTCTGCGATCAGGAATTGCCCTTGGCGGTGTTTGGGGGATCCCACGGGATGATGGAGATCGAACTTAGGTTGGTCGCGTGCAAGGCAAAGGCTCTCTCTGCTGTGCTATCTCTCGAACCACTGGGTTCCTCCCTCTTTCCAAAGCCAGGGTTAAGATAGTTTCACTACAACACGTTTCATAGTGGAGAAAGCACCCTACTTTCAGCTGACATGGCATATACTATTCTTGGGGAGAAGGAACTGGTGCACTTGTGCTGTGTTGGTGGAATGAAAGTTTGTGACTCCCTATTTGGAACCCATATGAGGTTCTGGGACTGAGGGGACCAGTGTGATTGTCACCTCCCTGCAGTCCCCCAGGGTTTTGTATCTCTGGGGATCTTTCTCTGCGCTTGGTGCCCTCAGTGGTCAGAGTGGGCAGTTGTATCTGCCCTCCATGATCCCTTGCTGGGGACACTTGCCTGCTGTTTTTCATCAGTTCCCTTCACCTCTCAGGGTTGTAGGTGTGCCTAAAAATAAAAAGTGTGATGCAGGGTTCAGGTGATAGCACAGCAGGTCAGGCGTTTACCTTGCATGCTACCAACTCTGGTTCAAACTCTGACATCCTATGATGTCCCCCGGGCTTGCCAGAAGGAGTTTCTGATTGAAGAGCCAGGAGTAACCCCCTGAGTCTTGCTGAGTGCGATCCGAAAACAAACACAAAACAAAACAAAAAAAGGGACACATTGAGGTTGAGTTCGGTTTCTTGTCTCTCCCTACTAGGCTGCCCTGCTGGTGGCTGTTCCCCGGTTGCTGACCCCTGCTATGAGGACTCGGGCTGGACCCCTTCTCAGACTGTTGGGCCCGGCTGGACTGAACTCCAAGAGATGGTTGGAGAACTCATCGCTTCCCTTGAAGGAAAGACAGCCGGGCCCTGGCTCCGAGAAATTCCACACCATTTACCGGCTCCATTCCATCCGTGCCTTTGGGGTCCTGTCGCAGCTGAAGGTGGCCCAGACGGCGCTGACCCTGCTGGCCTTGCCGCCCGGCTACTACTGGTATTCCCAGGGCCTCTTGCCACTCAGCTCCGTATGCCTGGCAGGGGGGATCGCCACCTTCGCTCTGGCAATGCTGTGCTGGATGAGTTACTTCTTCCGGCGCCTGGTGGGCATCCTGTATGTGAACGAGAGGGGCACCATTCTGAGGGTGGCTCACCTCAATTTCTGGGGCTGGCGCCAGGACTCCTACTGGCCCGTGGCAGACGTGGTGCCCCTGACGGAGAGCCGGGACCGGCCCCAAGAGCTGTTTGTGCGCCTCCAGCAATATAGTGGCCAGCAGACCTTCTACCTGCTGCTGCGTTATGGCCGTGTGCTCGACCGGGAGCGCTTTGCCAGGGTCTTTGGGAACCTGGAGCAGCTGAAGTGAAGTACTGACTGCGGCCCTGGCAGCCTTATTTTGGGGATTGTGGATGTGGAGGTGTAGGAGGTCAGAATTAGGTGGAGGAAAGAGCCCCCAGATGCAAACAGCTCCTGTGACGTTGGAGCAGCTTCTGGGGGACCAACTGTCACAAGTTCTGGGAAGCCTCTCAGCCCCCTACCCAGCTTATTTGGGGTCCTGGGGCCCCTCTGGGAATCAGCATAAGGATATGGTGCTTTGCAGACTTGGCACCATTCTGGAGTGTGTCGTTGTCCCCCCTACCTCGTCCCATGTGTCCCTGGGAGCCTGTAGTAGACGGGATAAGGATTGAGGAGATAGTATGGGGGTACACATGCTATCCCACTCAGGCTTGGTTCCTGTTCTTCCCCCCAGAGAACAGGAGTCACTCCCACCCACTGTTGGGCATGGCCCCCAAATTCAAAAAATAAATATTTTGTTCACTCGCAATGAATGACATCTCAAAAAGAAAAAAAAAGGCAATAGTGAAAACAGGAACAGAACACAGCCTAGATTTTGGGAGTGTGGGATTCCCGGGGGGTGGGGGGGTGGGGGGTGGGGTGGGGTGGGGGTGGGGGTGAGGTATTGGCTTTAGGACACACCCACACTAGAGATCTTTATTATAGCACAGCAAACTATGCACATGGCCTGACCTTTGACCTCACAATTCAGTGATGCCCTGATTCCAGAACCTTCTCAGAGTCTCAGACAAACTTGTCCCAATGAGCAGGAAGTCTCCGTGCCCTCTACACTATCCCTGCCCTTAGGGGGCGTCCTCTGAGCCCAAGCCACCTGCCAGAATATAGAACAAACCTTGAGGCCTTTGCGTTTATTGGGGGGGGGTGGTGGTGGTACCTGCTCAGGGGTTACTTTTGGGATACACAGAAATCACCCCTGGCAGGTTCAGGGTACCCAATGGGATGCTGGGGATCAAACCTGAGTCAGACGTTTGCCCCACCTCTGAGGCCTTTGGTTTGCTGTTGGTTGGCACCTAACTCTGGATGTAGAGGCAGTTGAACACGTTTGACCCCAATTTCTGATTCCATCCCTTGGGTCTCTGTGCAGAAGGGATGATGGTCCCATTGATTCTATGTCTGTCACTCTTTTTTTTTTTTTTTTTTTGGTTTTTGGGCCACACCCGGCAGTGCTCAGGGGTTACTCCTGGCTGTCTGCTCAGAAATAGCTCCTGGCAGGCACGGGGGACCATATGGGACACCGGGATTCGAACCAACCACCTTTGGTCCTGGATCGGCTGCTTGCAAGGCAAACACCGCTGTGCTATCTCTCCGGGCCCTATGTCTGTCACTCTTACCAAGGGACAGCATTGCCCACAGTAGCTCCCCTGGTTTATAATCCCAGTAGAGATGATTCCACCACAGTCACTTGTGTTTTTTTTTTGTTTTTGTTTTTGCACTTAAACATACAATGTCTATTATAAATACAATACAGGGGCCAGAGTAGTAACACAGTGAGGAGGGCATCTGCTTTGCATAAAGTCAACTCAGTTTGATCCCTGCACCCACTAGAGTCCCCTGAGTACTATCAGGAGTGATTCATGAGTGCAGAATCAGGAGTAAACCCCCGAGTACCACTGTGTGTGGCCCAAAGGAATCCTAGTATTATTGTGGGTTTTTTTTTTTTTTTGAAGTATTGGAGTAGGACAGTGGAGAGGGCACTCGCTTTGCACGGGGTTGATCCAGGTTTGATTTGCAGTATTCCATATGGTCCCAAGCACTGCCAAGAGTAATTTCTGAGTGCCACTAGGTGTGGCCCCAAAACAAAGTATAACAAATATTCAGTCCCATTTGGGAAAGAACTCAAAAGACTGGAGCAGTGCCTGGCATGGACTATGGACCTCAGCACTGCTCAGATCAGTTCTGGCACTTCCTTTTATTGAGGGGGGTGGGTTTGTGGGTCACACCCGACCACGCTCAGTGGTTACTCCTGGCTCTATGCTCAGAAATCACTCCTGGCAGGCTTGGGGACATTATGGGATGCCGGGATTCAAACCACCGTCCTGCATGCAAGGCAAACGCACTACTGCTCTGCTATCTCTTTGGCCCCTGGTTCTGGCATTTCTTGAGTTTGGGAGACACCCCTAACACACCCACACCCAATTCAGTCCCAAGGGAAACAAAACTAGCTATGAAGATGGGTACTAGCCAGTCAAGTAAGTCGGACCTCACACCTTACAGTTGGATGCAGTATTCGGAGCCAATCAACCCTGGAGAATAATATGCAGCCTGAGAACAGGCTAAAAAGGCAGCAGGAACCTTGCACATTATTAAACTACTCTGCCTAGAGAACAGATGACACTTCAGGGCAGGGAGGTTGTGGTCCCAGGTGGAGGCCATGTATGTCTTGCAGGCATTTCCAGGTACACCAGAATGGTTGCTGCAGGCTGACCTGACCCCCTACATCACTGTATTGGGACCAAAATCACTCTTCCAGCTAGAAAATTGTTTTGAGGTCACACCTGGCGATCACGTGACGTTCAGTAGTTACTCCTAGCTCTGCACTCAGAAGTTGATCCTGGCAGGCTCGGGGGATGACCATATAAGATGCTGGGATTTTAACCGGGGTCTGTCCTGTGTTGGTCATCTACAAGGCAAACGCCATACCACTGTGCCATTGCTCCAGCCCCAGCTGGAGAATGTTTTGTTGGTAAAGGTTGTAAAGAGTTTTTGGGTCACATGGTCCAGAGGTCAGGATAACCAGCAGGACATCAGGCCCTTAAAAACTGAGAAATCCGGGCCCAGAAAGATAGCACAGCGGCGTTTGCCTTGCAAGCAGCTGATCCAGGACCAAAGGTGGTTGGTTCGAATCCTGGTGTTTCATATGGTCCCTCGTGCTGCCAGGAGCTATTTATGAGCAGACAGCCAGGAGTAACCCCTGAGCAACGCCAGTTGTGGCCCAAAAACCAAAAAAAAAAAAACAAAAACAAACAAACAAAAAAAAAACTGAGAAATCCGGTTTCAGTATCTGTGGGAAGGGGCTCTACAGGGGAGACCAAACCCAGCTGTGGTCTTCTGTACAGCTCCCCTAAATAGAAAAAAAATTTTTTTGGTTTTTGGGTCACACCCAGTAACGCTTAGGGTTACTCCTGGCTATGCACTCAGAAATTGCTCCTGGCTCGGGGGACCATATGGGGATCAAACCGTGCTCTGTCCTAGGCTAGTGCGGGCAAGGCAGATGCCTTACCACTTGCACCACCACTCTGGCCCCTTGAATAGAATTTTTCTTATGCTGTGCTCCTGTGCACCATTCCCAGCCCACCTTGGGCTCCCCAGCTTCGGTGTGGGGGCCAGTCTGGGACAACTTTTACCAATAACCAAGCTCCAGGGGCTTCTGGATGTTGTTGCTTTGTGTGACTTGAAGATGAGCGAATCCCCAAAGTTCCTGCCAACTGTATGGCCTTGTATGGATCCTCTGGCTTTTAGCTCTAAAACACACCAGATGAGAGGTAATCGGGTGGGTCAGTCCATCTATCCACAACTGTCCCGCTGGAGTGAGTGCCCACAGTCCTAATGGTGCATTTCCCCAGCCAAGTGCCTACAGCCCAAATGATTTAGAGCTGAAATGGTGCCAGGAGTGAGGCCTTCGGGGAAGGAGTCAGGAGCTACGCAGGCAAACTTGGCCTTGCCTGAAATAGACTCTCATTGTTTTGAGAGTTGTGCTCAGCTCCTGAGTACAGGAAGCTGCTTGTGACAAGGTTTTGTTCCTGCTGACCCTGGGTGAGGACAGTTGGGTACAGGGAGGTGGAAGCAGATTCTCAGGGCCAGACTGTCCACCCCAGATCAGGAGCTGGGACCTTGGACCATTCACGTGGGCTCTCTGCACCTCGGTTTCTCTGTCTGCGGGACCAGGACAACAGAAGCAGACAGGAAGGTACTTCCTAGAGGCAATGCACTTTACAAGGTGGATATATCTATATCTATATATCTTTTTGGGCCACACCTGGTGACACTCAGGGGTCACTTCCTGGCTGTGCGCTCAGAAATTGCTCTTGGCGGGGACCATATGGGCACTGGGAGGGACGAACCGAGGTCTGTCCTAGGTAATCTGCATGCAAGGCAAAGGCCCTACCACTTGGGCCACCACTCTGGCTCCAATTGCATCCTAGTGTCCCTGGAAGTCTGGTCTGACCTTCCTCCCTGCCCTTCCCCAGCCCGAAGGAGATTCCTGGAAATCTCACACCCTCTCCCATGACTCAGTCCCCCACCTCCGACAAAGTCACATGCGCTCCCCTGTGTCCGTTATAAATATTCTGTTTTAATTTAAGAAGACAGATGAACACAGGAAACACTGATGGACATCATGGACCTGTGCATAAATGAATCAGTTGCATCGGGACATGTTTATTTCCTGGGCTGTGACGGGCACTGTGGACAGAGACTGGCAACGAGCACTGTGTGGGCGAGGGGCAGCAGCTCCCTAGCGCTGGTTCCTACCAGGAGCACATGGCTACGAGAAGCGAGGTTGGGGGGTGGGGGTCTGTTAGCGCTGTGCATGATTTTGCATGGTGACTGAGGTGTCAGTAAAAATTAGTTAAAAACAAAAACAGTATAATAAAAGTGAGGTTATGCAAAGACTGTTATTGGACCTTGTTTTTTCTGAGAACAAGACAGGCGAGACTCACACTAACTCAATGCTACTCAGGGGGGACAGATCACTTCCCCACTGTCCACAGGCTGCAGAAACATCTGATGGGCCCCCAGACCCTGGACTCTATCTCCCAGTTTTTCTGCATCTTGAGCTCAGCCGAGTATTTTTTCTCCCTACATCAACATTACTCTGGGGTTGCTAGAGGTTCTCTGCTCAGAAATTCCTGGCAGGCTCAAGGAATCGTATGGAATGCTGGGGATTGACTGAACCGATTGGCAACTTGCAAGGCAAAATCTCTCTCTGCTGTGCTATCGCTCCAACCCAAGTTCTCCTTGACCTCCCAGCACCCCCTTTGGACCCTGAGAGGATGTTTTAGGGGTTCATGCTGCCCTGAATCCACAGCAAAGTGTTGCTAAATGGCTTAGACATGATTTTTTTTTAACTGAAAAGTACCTTCTCTGGGTGTGGGATGAATGAGGAGTCTGCAAGGAATTTTAGGAGGAAAGAATTTCAATTCTTGATCCAAGAAAACCAAGATCCTGTCCATGTCCAGCACCATCCTGTCTACACCTGCTGTCACGTTTCTTGGGGAAAATGCATATGGCACCCCAGAAGGCAACCATAGGTTAATTTGCCTTTTGCTGCCTTGTCAAGACCCGGTGTCTCCAGGTGCCCCACGAATGGGCTTTCTCTTTGCAATGCTCTTCCTGGCCCCAGCTGCTTGATGAACTGTGCATCTCACAAAACTTTCTCACATACCCTTTTCTCCGAAGGACACCTCCTTAGGTCCCAGGTGCTGTGTCAAGCAGCCCCCAAGAGATGAGAAATGTAAAATTTCTTTCTCCTTGGAACCAAGAGGGTTCCACACAAATTTCATGAAGAAACAGTGCACAGAAATGAATGTCTACAGGGGTAGATGGTATGGGGGGGGGGAGTCTTGCAGACAGACAGACAGGGCCCCCTCCTTCAGCCAGCAGTGCAAATGGCCTTCGAGGCAGAAAACAGGTGACCAGCTAAAGTCTGTAAACCCACAGACCAGTGAGATGGGTGCTCTGGGAGCCCCAACCTACCCTGGGACACTCTGTCCCAGGACCAGTTGGCATGGAAAGACCCACGTGCTGAACTGACTGCCTCCCTTTGACACAGACAACAGGAACAGGAAATGGCATCCATGGGGCTGAGCAGACCTCAGGGACTATCTAAATATGCCCTTCACCCTTAGATCAGGTTGTGCAGAGTCCAGTGCCCACTGCAGAGCTTCTGAGCCACTCCTCACCCCCGACCGGCTCCCCATAGTCCCAATGCCAAGTACCATCTGCCTGTTTATCCTCCGCCCCCTCCTGGGAATGGCAAAGACAAGGATGCCAACTACCCCCCTAGTTTTGCTCTCTTTTTCCTCCTGCTTGTGGCCCTTTCATCCATGCACCTCCCGCAGGAAGAGGGTGAGGTAGGGAGGTGCAGAGGAGGAAGCAAAGCTTAAAGAGCCCTGGGGAGAGGGGAAGGGAGTCATGAAGGGTCCAAGATAGAACCCCAATGGATGTGCCACTGTGAGGATCCTGACTCCAGCTCCTCCTAGGGGCTCCTCCTCTGGGTCCCCATGTTTACCCACCCACCCCAGGTTGCTGTGGTCCCTTGAGATGGTGACAACAAAGGAGAAGGAGGGGATAGAATCTGGGCACAAGGTGTGGGAGTCAGGATAGGGCAAAGCTTCAGCAAAGAGAGATTCACAGTTTCCAGGCACTCCAGACTTGGGGTGGGGGTGAGACCCCCGCCCCAAGCAAGGGGGCTTCAGTGCTAAGATCCTCACTGTCCCATGGTCCTGCCTCCAATGTCTGGCCTGTTCCCCACCTTTTGGGGCTGAGTTTGGACTCCAGGCAATGAGCGGAGGAGCGAGGGCAGGTTTGATGGCCCAGAGTGAGGAGGGACCCTACATTCTCTATCGAAGATCACAGCCCCTCGAGAGGCACCTGGGGCATCCACGTCAGGACTTGGGCTGACTTGCAAAGAAAGTGCTGGGGCCAAGAGGAATTAGACGTTGACTAGGTCCTGCATGGCCTTTTGGGTCATCCAGACAGGACCCAAGCTGAATTCTGGGGGAGAGGAAGCTAACAGCCTCAGCCCCCCCAAAACACGCCCTCCCCTCGAGAGCAACCCTTTCGAATCTGCATTCACCGAGGATACGTGAAGTGAGAACATGAATTAGACAAAGGAATCAGTGGAAGAGGAGGGGGGCTGCCCCCCCCCCCATCGGGGCGTGGGGTGTGGTGTAATGTGGCTTCTTTACTTGAACTCGGCGAGGATGTCGCTGAAGATGTTGAGGAACAGGTGGGCATGGTGGTCCCTGAAGACCAGAGTGGGCCGGAAGCGGATGGACTTGTCCCCGCAGCCCCCCAACACCACGCCTGCAGGCGAAAGGGGTGGTTAGGGTTGAGAGGGCACCATGATACCCCAGCATCCAGCCCCGCCACCAGCCCCCTGTCCCCTCCCTGCCTCTCTTCTTCCTACCACTCCCCCAAAGCAGACTTGGGTCTGTCCCCTACTCTCTCCCCACAGACCTGATGCCTGAAGACCATCTTCCTTTTCTTCCTTCTTGGCAACTCACTTTAAAGAGGTCCTTGACAGGGGACCATGTCTGGGGTTCTCAACACTCCATATCCCCTTTGCTTTTTTTGTGGGGGGGGCTAGAAGTGCTCAGGGGTCATTCTTGGTTCTGGGCTTAGGAATCACTCCTGACTGCATTCAGCGGATCATATGGGATGCCAGGGCACAAGTTATGCCAGCTGCTTGTAAAGCAAGAGCCCTACCCCCTGTACTACCTCTCCAGCCCCCAGAAAAGTCTCCTATATCACTTCTTGCAGTTAAACTGGGATTCCCCCCAAAGACCCCAACAGTCGCCAGGGGTGGAGTCACTTCCCTGCTCAGATAACTGTGTGTATGAGAGGTGTTGGGGATTGAATTTGGGCATCACCCACCCTCCAAGCAAAATGCTTTTTCCCAGGGGTGCCTTGGGGAGGATTTGTTGGATGAGCACATGGAGAAACAGATTTTCAGGCACAATTCGAGGGGGTGTCCCCCTTTCCCCTGGCCCTCCCTGCTGCCTCACCTTTGTTTCTGGCTATTAAAATCAGCTTATTCCGTATGGACTCATCCGGGGTGTCGAAGGAGCAGAAAGTGCCACGGCCCCGAACTCTGCTGATGAACTGGGGATACCGAGCCTGTGACGGGGAGTGAGGACCAGACTCAAAACAGGCTCAGTACCCCCTACCCGCTCATACGTTAGGGGAATGCACGGGGTGCCGTGTGCTAGCTTCCAACCCCAGCCCAGCCTCTTTCTGCAGTCTTGGGGGGCTACTAATGTGGCTTGTGCCTCAGTTTCCACTCTGAGAAGGAAGGGTAAAAAAGTAGCAGACCCTAAAGTGAGCCAGTGAGCATCAGGTCAGCCCTGGTCCCTGCTCTGTAGGTAGATGTGAGCCTCTTAATCCTATGTCTTCTATAGAGAAATTATTAAGATGATTTGATTTGGGGGTCACACTCCGTGGTGCACAGGGCTGACTCTTGACTCTATGCTCAGAGATCACTCCTAGCAAGGTTTAGAGATCGTAAGGGGAGCCAGGGATGGAATCCAGGTCAGCTGTGTACAAGGCAAGTGCCTACCTGCTGTCCTATCCTCTGGCCCTAAAAAAATTATTATTATTATTATTTGGTTTTGGGCCACACCCATAGTGCTTGAGGCTTACTCTTGGCTCTGCCCTCAGGAATCACCCCTAGAAGGGCTCAGAGGACCTTACGGGGTGCTAAAGATTGAACCTGGGTCAGTGTGTGGTGGGCAAGTGCCCTCACTGTCCTCTTCTTATGACCCTACAAAATAATTATTATTATTACTATTTGGGTCACTCCTAGGGTTACTCCTGAATCTACAGTCAAGGATTCCTCCTGGTAGGGTTTGGGTAACCCTATGGGGTATCAGGGATGGAACTTGCGTTGACCATATGCAAAGAAAGCGCCCTTCTGCTTTCTTATTGTTCTGGCCTCTGGAAACATTTTGTCTGTTTTTTGGCCACACTCAGTAGCACTCAGGAGTTACTTCTGGCTCTGCAGTCAGAAATTATCCTGGCAGGCTAGGGGGACCCTATGGGATGCTGGGGATCAAACCTGGGTCAGCCTCGTGCAAGGTAAGTGCCCTTTCCACTGTCCTATTAATCTGGTCCCCCGAAACTTTTTTTTTTTGGTGGGAAAATCTCCCATGTGGTGCACTGTTGGCTATTCTCATCCAACCAAGCCCTGTGCTGAATGCAGGGCTGAACGCAGGGGGCCCATCTCCCGGGTTTGGGGGGCACCTGCAGATCCAGCAGCCCTGTGAGCAGGGCCTTCCCTGCGTGTGCCGCGTTGTTCAGCAGGTCCTCACGCTTGATCACGTTGATGACCTCGGCCAGCAACAGGTTCTTGGCTGGGTCCCCCAGCCACGTGTTGAAGATCCGGTAGGGCTGCAAGGGGCAAAGGCATTGAGGGGGGTGGCTACTACGGGCCCCTCCTCCCATGGTCCCCACAATAGACAAGCAGCACCAGCCCTGCCCTTGGAGACAGTCTGCCCACATCTCGCTAAACACAGACTCAGAAACTAGTCGAGCACTGGTCCCTGAGTTTGGATGAGCCTCAGGAGGACCCCAGCACTGTGATGCTGAAGGTGCCAGGACAAAGGCACTTTTCCAGGAGCTGTGGCAACTGTTGCTAGGCAGATGGGGGCAGGGTGGGGGAATCATGGTCCTGGGGAAACTGAGGCAGCAGCACATGACTGCTCTGTCCTTGAAGTGAGGAGGGAAGAAGTGAAGCCCCAAGAAAAGCAGTGATTGGGAGCAGAAAAGGAGGTTCTGGAGGAAGTGGCAGGGGCAGGGAAGGAGGGCCTGGATGGCAACTTGGCCCTCAGAGGCTCCTCCAGTTTATGGCTCCCCCAAAACTTCAGCTTGTCAATGCAGCTGCTCGGAGCACTTCCAGCCTCGCTTGCCATGAGTATGGCCATATGGGCTGGATTCTTGTCAATGTGTTCAAGAAACAGGATTTTTTTTTTTTTTTGGTCTTTGGGCCACACCCGGCGGTGCTCAGGGGTTACTCCTGGCTGTCTGCTCAGAAATAGCTCCTGGCAGGCACGGGGGACCATATGGGACACCGGGATTCGAACCAACCACCTTAGGTCCTGGATTGGCTGCTTGCAAGGCAAACGCCGCTGTGCTATCTCTCCGGGCCCAAGAAACAGGATTTTTGGGAAGACGGCGAAGAGCAAGTAAGGAACATTTTGGGCTTCTCTCCTTTTTCCCCTCCTACTGTCCAGAATGGAGATGTGAAGGCTGGAGCTCCAGCTGCCATTCTGAACCTGAAGAACATGTATGAATGGTGGTAGACGGGGTCCTGTTGTCCCCAGGATGGATGGATGGATGGATGGATGGATGGATGGATGGATGGATGGATGGATGGATGGATGGATGGGTGGGTGGGTGGATGAATGGGTAGATAGATGGATGAATGGGTGGATGAGATGGGTGTGTGTGTGTGTGGAAGGATGGATGGATGGGTAGATGGGTGGGGATTAGCCCATCTCCTATTCTTCCTGTGTAACCTGACCTGCTAATAAGACCTGTCCATTTCTCGGAGGGGTCTTTGGTGAGTAACAAAAAGTTTTGCCTGAGGGTCAGAGAGAAATTGGGAAGAGGATGAATTGGGGGATAGAGAGAGATGCAGCAAGGGAGAAGGAGCAGGAGGAGAGATGGCTGAAAGAGGCTGGATGCAGAGCTGATGATATCCAGTGTAAAAGGTCATGAGAGAAGCCACACCTGTTGGCAAGGGCCTGGAATAAAGCTGATGTCTCACGAAACCTGTCTGTGAACCATTTTCTCCCTACCGCTATCCTGAACGTGCAGACCTGCTGGCTGGAGGGGGTTGCAGGCAGGTGGCCCGGGCTGGAGGACAAAGACCTCTCATCCTCCATCTCTCCATCCACCTCCATCCAGGCCCATTCAAGGGCTGTTATTCTACAAGTGGGTGGGTGGATGGGTGGATGGATGGACGGATGGATGGATGGATGGATGAGTGGATGGGTGGGTGTGTGGGTGGATGGCTGGCTGGCTGAATGAATGAATGGATGGAAGGGTGGGTGGTGGATGGGTGGGCAGGTGGATGGATGGATGGATAGATGAATGGATGAATGCGTATATATGTGTGTGTGTATACACATGGCCATGTGGTTCTTGTTTACAATCCTGGTTTTGCTACTTAACATGCTATGTGCTCTTAGACAACTAATTGAGCCTCCCTGAACTTGGTTCTTCATCAATATAACTGGGGGCCGGGGGGGGGACGACAGAAAACCAACATCAACACGGGTAGGCCATTTCCGGACAAGTGCCCTGAGCAAAAGCTAAAACATGGGCATCAGCAACTGATACTGTGAGCAGTGAAAGTCGAGCATGAGAAGGAGTTGTCGGGAGGGTGGGGCCCAGAGGCCCTCCACTAGAAGAGAAATGGGGACACCACTCACTGCGTTGGGCCTGAGCTCTCCCTTGTGGAAGAAACCTCCTGTCATCATCTTCTTGCTGAAGGTCATCACGTCTGCAGGGTCATCCAGTCCCCAGTGCTCGTGGGCCCAGAACTTGCCAGTACAGCCCCCGCCGGTCTGGACCTCATCCACCAAGAAGGCGCAGCCATGCTGGATGTGGGAGGGAGAGAATGGGGGAAGGTGAATGCCCAGCGCTGCCCACCCCCCATGCGCCTGGGGTCTTTCCCCAACTGTTATTGATTCCTGGGCCACCAACCATATTTGTGTTCTGAACAGTGTCTCTGGGTGTTTGAAGTCTGAAAAATTTCAGAAAAACTGGGCCACAAGGCTCAAAGACCAGAGCACCCCAACTGTCGCCTGACCTCCAGCTCCAGGTGGCTCAGAAAGACCCTCTGCCCACTGAGGCCAGAGCAATAGTACAATGGGAAGGATATTTGCCTTGCATTCGGCCAACCTAGGTTCGATCTCCGGCATCCTATAGGGTCTCCTGAGCCTGCCAGGAGTGATTTCTGAGCATAGAGCCAGGAAAAACCCAGGTGATGCCAGGAGTGATGCCCCCCACACTAAAAAAAAAACAAACAAAACAAAACAAAAAAAACAACAACAACCTAAAAACAAACTAGGGGCTGGAGCGATAGCACAGAAGTAGGGCTTTGCCTTGCACATGGCTGACCCAGGAAGGACATAGGCTCAATCCCCAGCATCCTATATGGTCCTTGAGCCTGCCAGGAGCAATTTCTGAGTGCAGAACCAGGAATAACCACTGAGTGCTACCAGATGTGGCCCAAAAACCAAAATCAAACCAAAACAAACAACAAAAACAAAAACAAACTGAACAAACAACCTAAAAAAACTTCTTCCCTGTCCTCTCTCACCCCATAGGCCTACTGGGATCCTTCCTGCACTTGAAATTACTCTCGATTTGTGTTTCAACTCCCTGGATCTAGGAACCCATTGGCTGGGTTTCGGGTACATGGACAGGGCAGCCTGAGATCTTCAACCCACACCCCTTTCTGCTTCCCCCAGCAAATGGGTCTACTTATGGTACAAGAGAAGGTACGGCTCTAAGGGGAAAAGGCTGCTGCCTGGGAAGCCGGAACGATAGCATAGTAGGGAGGGTGTCTGCCTTGCATGTGACCAATCCTAGCTTGATTCCCGGCATGCCATAGGGTCTCCTGAGCACGACCAGGAGTGATTCCTGAGCACAGAGCCAGAAGTCAGCCCTGAACACCACTGGGTCTGGCTCCAAGATCCAACATCCCTTGAAGCTCAAAGATCTTGTCTTCAACAAAATGATCACATCTGCATTATATCTTTGGGGTGCAGACCTTCCTGGAGATGTCTCTCAGCTTCCGGAAGAAGTCATCAGATGCATGATTGTCGCCACCCTCAGACTGAATAGGCTCCACAATGATCCCAGCCACCGTCTTCTTCTTTTTTCGGTACTTCACAATCAGATCCTCCACCTGGGGTCAAGGCAAGGGGGGCTATGAGCCAGGAATGGGGGTGTTCTAGGCACAACCTCCCAGCACCAAGACTGGAGAGCCACCAGGTATGGCTCCCAGATAGAAAGAAATTCAAAGCCAGAAAATAAAAATCTTGGGGCCACACCCCATATTCTACCCACGAGGATTCCACCTAGTATGAAATGAGGTGGGTCTTGGGTTTGAATGAGGTGGATCCTGGGATCAATCCTCGCACTGAGGGACCCAGGGAATGTCCCAAGTGCTAAGATGCTTTTGATGACATGAGGGTGCCCAGCAGGCTCGTATTTGTCGAAAATAACAGGACAAAAAGTGGTTAGATGCAGCTCAGTTCTACAATGTTGGGGGAAATGGGGAAAAAGACTCAATGGGGTAGAGCACCACCATGAGTGATCCCCAGCCTTGAACACTTCCCTGCAAGGCTCCCCCCCAAACCAAATATTGAACCAAACACAACCCCAATACAAAGCTGGATGGAAAGGCCCAGACCAGCTCTTGGCATCTCTCCTCACTGGCAGGGCAGGGATGGGGGATGTAGGGGGTGCTAGGCAGAATGTGGGATGCTGCCGTACCTCCTCCAGACAGCGGGCCTCCTCATGCTGGTTCTCCTTGACAAACTCCTCCAGTGGGTACCTGAGCCGCGGGAAGGGCGCGATGGGCCAGTCGAAGGAGGGGATGTCAATCTTGTGGATGGCTTTGGAGTGGGTGGTCGCTAGGCAACCTGGGCCAGCAAGACAGGGGGCACAGGCAGGACACGCCTTTGGTTTGGGGCCACAGCCGGCCACGCTTGGGGGTTACTCCTGGCTGTGCTCTCAGGAATCACTTCTGGGCGGGGGGATTTGAGGGACTTCAAGATGGGCTGATGATGGCTGATAATGGTAGGGTAGAGGTTGGTGAGGGTGCAGGTGGGAAGCCCTCAAACCCCCGTCCAGACCCCCAGATTAAAGACCATCACGGCGGATGTTCTTATAGTTGTCACTAGCACTGGGGTTGTGGGTTCATTGGGTTGTGGAATCAAGGGGTTGTGAGCCCAAGGGCCCACAGGGCTGTGGGGTTACAGTTGTAGGGGTCACAGGGTTGTAGGATCATGGGGTCATTGGGCCAAGGAGTTATGGGGTTGTGGGGTCACTGTGTTGTGGGGGTCATGGGATTGTAGGATAAAAGGGTTGTGGGGATCATAGGATTGTAGGGGGTCACAGGGAAGTGGGATCATGCGTCATGGAGCCAAGGGGTTGTAGGATTGTGGGGTCATGGGGTGTGGGGGTCAGGGGTCACAGAGTTATCAGGCCATGCCTCCTTACCCATGGTCCTCCCGTGGAAGGCGCCCATGAATGAGAGTATGCTGTAGTCCGGACACCCAGGGGCCTAGAACCATGACATATGACTGTCAGCAATTATTGGGGGGATGGAGACAAGGCTGCAGGCCCCACAAACCTATGGGCACCTTAATCTCAGGAGTGAGAGGCCCTCTTAGGCAGTTACCCCAAGACCCTGGGCAGTGCACACACATACTTTGCTTTCACACCGAGTTTATTTAAAACTATATATATACTTTTTTTGTTTTGTTTTTGGGTCACACCTGGTGCTGCTCAGGAATTACTCCTGGCAGTGCTCGGGGGACCATATGTTTGTGATTATACATAGGTCAGTGGTGTGCACGGCAAACCCTCCCCAGCATACCCTCTCTGCTGTGCTATGGCTTTGGCCCCTTCACCTGGACTTTTAGGGGGTCTGTGGTAACGTCCCCACCCCATGCATACCTGGTTGATCATACACGTCTCCAGTTCCTCTTTGGAAAAACCTGTCTTCCCTCGCTCCTTGTTCTAAAAAAACAGATGGGACCTCAGAGGCTGTGTGTGGGACCCCCAGTGTTTCTCCCATCCCTTTAGTCCCAGTTTCCTGACCATGGGGAACACTGACTGTGGCATGGACAGTCAGGTGCCCCTGCATGGGGCTGTGGGTCTGTGGGGGCGAGGGAAGAGCCCCCTGCTCCGTCCTTGGGTGCTGCTGCTCTGTGGTGGTTACTGAGCTCAGAGACGAGGGTAAAGACCGGCCAAAGGTGCCAATGTCCATGCAGGCCAGTTTGGGTGTATTTGTTTCCTCCTTAATCAAAGATGGCTTCCTCTTTACACATCTAAATCTCACCTGGACAGAAAGAACCTCTAGATAGTCTCTTTGCCCCAACCTGTTCTCCACCCACTGGGGTGGTCCTATTCTTCCCAATAAAGACTGCCATTCCAGCAGATCTCTCTCCCCACATAGTACAAAGGTCCCCAAATCTGTGTTTCATCTCTCTCTAGCCTGGTTTGGATTATTTACTGTGGTGGCCCTGTTCCACTTTCCCTTTGCCCTCGAAATTAGGATGTAAGGAATTATCTACAGTTTGATTATTTTTGTTTTTGTTTTCATTTTTTTTCTTGAGAGCTTGTTTGGAGGTTCTAGCAGGGGAGCGCAACTACTCGTATACCCTCGACCGAAGGCCGTCCTCTTTGACCGAGCACACAACTTCGGGAGGGATGCACATGGAGCGGTGAGGGAGGAAGGGGACACCTGCCTAGCCAGCCAGATCAGCCGAATCAACCCTGGCGATCAATGGGGTGACAGATGTCGTAGCCAGATCGCCCTCACATCCTCATTTTTTTCTTCATTTTGGGCCACATCCTGAGGTGCTCAGAGGTTACTCCTGGTTTTGTACTCATATTACTCCTGGCAAGCTCAGGGGACCATATGGGATGCCTGAGATCGAACCCAGGTTGGCCACCTGCCAACTCCCTGCTGTGCTATTGCTCCAGCCCCAGTTTGGGTGCTTTGGGCTGAAATCAATGGGTGTGTCTGGCAGGCCCCATCCAGGCAGGCAGGCAGAGAGGTCCTGCCATCTCCCACGGTGGGGGCCAACTGTGGGTGAAGGGGTGTGAGGTGGGTGTCACATGTTCATGCCCTCCCACCCCAGCCTCACCCGGTACCACATGAAGATGGTCTTGAAGGCATTTTCATTGGAGCAGGAGCCGCAGGCCATGGTGACGAGCTGGGACATTCCCTTGGGGGCGACCTGTGGTAAGAGAAGGACTCTGAGGCAATGCAGGGGCTAGAGAGCTTGGGGAGGGACTGACTAAGGGTATCCTGGGTGGGAATCAGGTGGGATTGGTCCCTGTGGACCAAAGCCTTGAAACTGGAGGGCAGAGAGAATAAAAGGGTGTAAAAACCCCACATTTTGGGCCTGAGTGAGAACACAGCTGGGAGAGTACTGGCTTTGTACCTGGAAGACCTGGGTTTAATCCTTGGCATCCCATAGTGTCCCCTGAGCACAGCCAGGACTGCTCCTTGAGCATAGCCGGGTGTGGCCCAAAACACCCCCAATAAAGAAAACCCACAGTTTGGGCTGGAGTGACAGCACAGCGGGGAGGACATGGGTCCTGCACTCAGCTGACCCAGATTCAATCCCGGCAGCTCATAGGTTCCCCTGAGCACTGCTATGAGTGATTCCTGAGTGCAAAGCCAGACGTAAGCCCTGAGCATTGCTGGGTATGGCCCAAATCCCCAGTCCCCCCAAAAAAATTAAAAAATGAAACCATGGGCCAGAGAGGCAAGGCATTTGCCTTGCATGCAAAGGGTCAGTGGTTCGAATTCCGGTATCCCATATGGTCCCCCAAATCTGTCAGGGGCGATTTCTGAGTGTGGAGCCGGGAGGAACCCCTGAGCATTGCCATCTGTGACTCAAAAACCATAAAAAACAAAACAAACAAACAAAAAAATTTAATCTGGATGTCAGAGGTCAGCTTCGAGAATGACATGCTCATAAGGCCTGAAACTCAAGTGGCAGGAGAAAGAATAACAAAGCCAAAGGCCTCTCTGGGGGCCTGTGGTAGGGAAAGGGGGCATGGGATAGAATGAGTGGTCCTGAACTCTCAGCTCTCTGCTCTTTATTCATTTTTGCAGAAGGAAAATGGAAATTCTCTTTGTAAAAGAAGCTGCATTTCAAGCAAGCCTGAGATAGACTCTCATCATTTCTATCTCAGACCCTTTTCCAGAACCTCCACATCAGTTGGGGGGGTGGGTCCCCTGGACAGACTCACCGACAGCAAGGACTCACGGAGCTTGTCCACGAAGTTCTCGGGGGGCAGGATGCCCAGCGCGGGCCTATTGACGAAGGTGCTCTGCGGGAAAGGTCGAGGGGAAAGGTCGAGGCGGTCACTTCTCGCCTGGCACCACCCACACGGATGGGGCATGCCAGGGGCCGTAGGCACTTCAGGCACAGCCCAGGACAGAAGCTCCCATGGGAGAGATGCAGCTGGTTTTGGGTCTCCGGAAGGCGGGAGAGACTCGCCATAGGCCTCATACAGCACTGCTGAATGCTTTTATTTATATATTTATTTTTGCAATGTCTTTTCTTTTTTTTTTTTTTTTTTTCGCTTTTGGGCCACCCCTGGTGATGCTCAGGGGTTACTTCTGGCTATGCACTCAGAAATCACTCCTCGCTTGGGGGGCCATATAGGACAACGGGGGATCAAACCATGATCTGTCCTAGGCTAGCGCAGGCAAGGCAGACACCTTACTCCTTGCACTACTGCACCAACTCAATTTTTTCTTTTTATGTTTGTTTGTTTATTTTGGTTTTTGGGTCACACCTGGCATTGCTCAGAGGTTCCTCCTGGCTCTATGCTCAGAAATCGCTACTGGCAGGCTTGGGGGACCATATGGGATGCTGAGAGTCGAACCACCATCCTTCTGCATCTAAGGCAAATGCCCTACCTCATGCTATCTCTCTGGCCCCCAATTTTTGCAATTTCTTATGAAAAAATATCCCATAATTAGAAGTAAGATTGAGCCTGGGCCAGATAGAGAGTACAATGGTTAAGGCGGCTGCCTTGAAAATCCCTGAGCACTGCCAGGAGTAATTCCTGAGCATCGCCAGGTGTGGTCCAAACCTACCCTTGCTCTCAAAATAAAAGCTAATTAGAATAGCTCAAAACCAAAAATTGGGAGGTAGAGAGATAGGACAGTGAGAAGGATGCTAGCCTGGCATGTGGCCAAGCCTGATTCTATCTCTGGTGCCAAAGATGGTCCCTTGAGCCACGATTGACACCTGAGTGCAGATCCAAGACTAAGCCATGAGCACTGCTGAGTGTGACCCCAAAACAAAACCCTAATATTGGAAAAAAAATTTTTTCTTGTCTTGCAGCCTCACCCAGCGGTGCTCAGGGGTTCCTCCTGGCTCTGTTGTCTGGAATCACTACTGGTGATATTTGGAGGACCCTATGGGATGGCGGGGATTGGATCCAGATCATCAGTGTGCAAGGCAAATGCCCTCCATGCTGTTATTGCCCTAGCCCTAGATCTGACTTTTTTTTTTGGGGGGGGGGGCGGGCACACCCGGTGATGTTCAGGGATTACTTCTGGCTCTGAGCTCAGAAATCGTTCCTGGCTCAGGGGACCATATGGGACGCCTGGGATCGAACCCAGGTCCATCCGGAGGGTTGTCCACTTGCAAGGCAAATACCCTACTACTGTGTTATCACTCCAGTCTCTAGATCTGATCTAAAATGACTTTGACTGGTTCCATCCCAGAGACAGTTTCTTTTTTGTTGTTGTTGTTTTTGGGCCACACCCAGTGACATTCAGGGGTCCCTCCTGGCTATACACTCAGAAATCGCCCCTGGCTTGGGGGACCATATGGGACGCCAGGGAATTGAACCTCGGTCCATCCTAGGCTAGCGCGCGCAAGGCGCCTTATGCCCTGCGCCACCGCTCTGGCCCCAAGTTTCTGGAAAAAAAAAAAAAAAAGGAAAAAACAAACCTTTCACTGTTTTTGGCTCTGTGGCCCATTAGAATAATCTGCAGGAGAGGGCGGGGAGACAGGAAAATTTTTCTATTTGGGGAGCTGGGTAAACTGAGGACCAGAGATGGCAGGTTCCTGGCCCCAAATCAAAGAGCAGCCATGAAGCGCCACAGCACAACTCAAACCCAGCCAGATGCCCTGGGGCTCCCACACTAGGAAGCATCCCTGCTCTCTTGAGTATTGTCTCCCTGCACCCCAGAAACCTTGTCTGACCCTCAGAGAAATCTCATCCTGCAGCGATGGGGGGAGGGGGTGTTAGCAAATCACCAGGGCTGGTGGCGGGGGCAGCAGCTCCGAGGGGAATGGGCAGGCTGGCTGGCAGATCTGGGCCCTGGAAGGATGTGGGGGTGGTGTTCCTGTTTGGCAAAGCGTGACGTGAAGAACAGAAGCTATCTGGGACATCGGGGCATAGAAGGAAATGAGGACAGGCTTCCCAAAGCCTTGTTCTGAGGCTCAACAATAAAGGGCTTTGGGGGGGGGGGGGTGGACTTGAGCGATAGTCTAGCAGGGAGGGTACACAGTCAACCTGAGTTCGATCCCCAGAACCCCAGAGGGTCCCCCAGGCACCACCAAGAGTGATCCTTAAGTGCAGAGCCAGCAGCAAGCACTGAGCTTTGCTGGGTATAGCCCAAAAATTAAAAAAGAAAGGGGGGAAAAAAGGGAGAAAGAAAAGAAGGGAGGGAAGGATAGAGGGCTGAAGCTGCTGTGTAATCTGAGTGAGTCACTTAACCTCTCTGGTCTGCAAAGGTCTCTAGGGGCATGTGAGGAGTTTGTATGGGGAGGAGCACAGAAATGAGGCAGGACCCAGCTGGGAAGGGCCGTTACAGGGTGGAAGGGCCTGAGCTCACAGCCACAGCGTGGCCCAGCCCACCTGACCCCATCTGGGTCTCAGTGGGCCCAGCCCCCAGCCTCAGCCTTCCTGCAACGGGACCTACTGTTGCTGTAAAACCTGTGGCCATCTAACAAGGTGGTCCTGCCATGCTGGAAACTCTAGCCAGGCCTAGATACTGACTCCTGGTGGCTTCACTTACACCACCTTGGGAAGTGGGCAGGTTGGTTTTAGGTGGTAGAAGGAAGATGGAGATACCTCTGCTAAGTAGCCAAGGACTTTGCAGGCTACTCCCTGAGTGCTAGCCGCTGTCTGAGAGCTTTGCTGGCTACAGTTTTGGAAGAGGAGGATTGTGGGCCAAGAGCTCCCAGTCTGCTGGCTTAGGGGACCCCACAAAGGCATCCTCTCTTTAAATCTGTGCCAGGAGGGCCGGAGCAGTGGTGCAAGCGGTAGGGCGTTTGCCTGGCACATGCTAACCTAGGACGAACCGCAGTTCTGTCCCCTGGCATCCCATATGGTCCCCCAAGCCAGGAGTGATTTCTGAGCGCATAGCCAGGAGTAACCTTGAGCAAAATGAAGCAAAAGGCTGGCCCAGAATCTGTGTCAGGGCCCCCTCTCTCCTGACACAACCTATCCTCAAAGGGTGTCAACAAAGACCAAGGCCAGATTGGGTCTAGACTCATGATCTAGACTATGGCTCAGACTATGTTCTAGATTGGTCCAGACTGCGACCTAGACTGTGGCCTAGACTATGTTCTAGATTGTGAGTCAATCCAATCTAGACTGTGAACTAAACTGTGGTATGATATAGACTCAATCTAGACTGGGGCCCCACCTGATCTCAACAAATCCCAGCCCCTCTAAAGCTGAAATGAGCCCCCGGGGACAAATGAACAACAAATATCAGGATCTAGGTCGGAAGCAGCCGGTGCGGGAGGAACAGCTCGGGTCTACACTGTCTCGTAGTGTCGGTGTGGCCCGTGCCAGCTATGATCCCAGATCTGGGCGATTGGGGAGCCATTGCCTGCTGCTGCACCACACTGGGTTGGAGCCTGGCAGGCATTGCCCAAGGCGGAGGGGCTGGGAAAGGTGGCTAGGTTGTGTGCTGGAGTGGAGAAGGAATGCAGAGAGGACACCAGAGGGAGGACTACGGGGAGGATGTGAGCGGGAGTGGGAGACGGGGCCCCTGGAAGTCTTGGGGAGCAGCTGACGCTGTGTTTGCTGACAGTGTCGTCAGCACCAACTGCCGAGGCATCTGCGAGCCGCAAAGCGTTTCAAAACAGTTGCATTTGGAAAACAAACACAGCCGGGAAGCCCACGGTCTGCCCGCTGGGCCCTGACAGCACCCGGGAGACAGCCCTGGCCCCGTACCCTGTGGCCCCTGCACTTGTCAGCTCACAGGAGGAGGAGATCCCTGCGGTCCCCCAAAGCGGGGTGTGCCCTTCTGTTGAAAGAGAAGTGAGGTCTTCAGTGACCCATCATGCCTGCACTTCCCAGGGGAGAGAGTTTAAGGCTGGGGACGGGGGTCCCTGTGGAACCGGCCACAGCTTCCAGTCCTGATGCCATGCCACCATGTGCCTTGAGTGCCAAGCTCAGAACCACCCATGGAAGTCAGGGATGATTAACATCACAGAGGGGTGAGAGTACCAGATGCCGGAGCACCTGCACCTCCATAAGAGCAGGGACCTTGTTGTGTATGTAAACAAACAGGACCTGGTGAGCGGGGGACAGCAGGAGGAGAAAAGCCATTAGGGATACTGCAGCAATAGCACAGTGGTCGAGCGCTTGCCTTGCATGCAGATAACCTGGGACGGACCCAGGTTCAATCTCCAGCATCCCATATGGTTGCTGAGCCTGCCAGGAGCGATGTCTGAGCACAAGGCCAGGAGTAACCCGTGAGCCAACTGCCGGATTCGGCCCAATAAAACACCATTGGAGAGCCACCATTAGGGAGTATTATCGCAGGACATGTGATATCCCCATTCCCACTAGGAGCACCATAGCAGCCTGGGACGAGGCTCACCATTCCCCAAACGCCAACAACAATGACAAGAAGGAAATTGGAGGGTGGGGGTGAAAGGAATTACAAAAATATAATAGAGGGGCCTAAGCGGTGGTGCTAGTGGTAAGGTGTCTGCCTTGTCCATGCTAGCCTAGGAAGGACCGCAGTTTGATCCCCTAGTGTCCCATATGGGTCCCCAAGCTAGGAGTGATTTCTGAGTGCATAGCCAGGAGTAACCCCTGAGCATCACTGGGTTTGGGCCAAAAATCAAAAAAAGAAAAAAAAGAAAAGGTTGGAGTGATTGGTAGCACAGCGATGGTGCCCAAGCCACAGCACAGTGGGTTTGGGTGTTTGCCTTGCACATAACGGTTCGATTCCCGGCATCCTATTTGGTGTCCCCTTCCCCCACACCACTGATTACCAGGAGTCATTTCTAAGCACAGGGCAAGGAGCAACACAGGGCAAGGGCCACCAGGTGGGCTCAAAAAAAAAAAAAAAAAAAAAAAAAAAGAGAGGGCCGGCAAGGTGGTGCTAGAGGTAAGGTGTCTGCCTTGCGAGCGCTAGCCAAGGAAAGGACCACGGTTCACGGGCCCGGAGGGATAGCACAGCACCGTTTGCCTTGCAAGCAGCTGATCCAGGACCAAAGGTGGTTGGTTCGAATCCCGGTGTCCCATATGGTCCCCCGTGCCTGCCAGGAGCTATTTCTGAGCAGACAGCCAGGAGTAACCCCTGAGCAACGCCGGGTATGACCCAAAAGCCAAAAACCAAAAAAAAAAAAAAAGAAAAAAGAAAAGACCACGGTTCGATCCCCCGGCATCCCATATGGTCCCCCCAAGCCAGTGGCAATTTCTGAACACGTAGCCAGGAATAACCCCTGAGCATCAAATGGGTGTGTCCTAAAAAAAACAAAACAAAACAAAAAAAACAAAAAACAAAACAAAAAAAAGGCACAGTGGTAAGTTGCTTGCATTCAGCCAACCTGGGTTCAATCCCCAGCATCCCATGTGGTCCCAAGCCTTGCCAGGAGTGAGTCTTCAATACAAAGCCAAGAGTAATCCCTGAGCACTGCTGGCTGAGCACTGCTGGGTGTGGCCCAAAAACGACAATAAAAATAGTAGTCTGGGGCTGGAGCAATAGCACAGTGGAGAGGGTGTTTGCTTTTACATGGATGACTTGGGTTACATCTCTGGCCTCCCATATGGTCCCCTGAGCCTGCCGGGAGTAATTTCTGAGTACAGAGCCTAGAGTAACCCCTGAGCACTGCCAGTTGTTGCCCAAACACCAAAACAAACCAACAAAACCAAAGGATCCAGATGGATGACCTGGGTTCAATCTCTAGCATCCCATATGGTCCCCTGAGCCTGCCAGGAGTAATTTCTGAGCACACAGCCAGGAGTAACCCCAGAGCACTGTCAGTTGTAGCCTAAACACCAAACAACCCCCCCCCCCAAAGAAGAAAACCTCAAAGAATCCAGAGAGAGGACACAGGGGATAGATAAGGTGCTTGCCTATCACACAGTTGACCCTGGTTCAATTCCCAGCATCCCCCACAGTCCCCTGAGCACTAGCAGGAGTGATTCCTGAGCACAGAGCCAGGTGTCAGCCCTAAGCCCCACCCAGAGCCTCACTTGGGCCCTGCTACCCAGGTGAGGATCTGTGAGCTTGCCGGGTACATCCAGTCTGCAGGTCGGACACTCACCACATTCTGAGGCTGCTGCACAAGTTTCATGAGGGCAGGATGGCTGTATCCTGGGGAGAGGAAGAGGGGCACTCAGAGATCGGCTGTGCCCCCCCACACCAGGCCCACCCTTATGACCCTGCTGAGTGGACAGAGAGACCCTGCCCTGTGCCTGGAACTTTCCCTTTCACTAGACTGTGCAGTGACTCCTGTCTGTGGTTGTGCCTCTAGACTGGAATCTTGCCCAAGGCCAAGTGAGCTCCAGGAGCTGGATTCAGTACAGGAGAAAGTGGGGGCAGACTTGTGGGCCAGAACCCCAAGTCTGGCACACTCAGTTTAGCAGTGGGCTGTGTCCCCAGGTGGGATGTAGAAGTCCCTCTGTGACCTTACGAGGTTCTCTCCTCTCTCCCTCTCTTGCCATTTTCCTTCACTCTTTCGCATTGTCCTGACATCAAACCATTTTCCCTAGAAAAGCCAGCAGAAGGAGGCTGGACATAGGTTCAAATCCCGGCATCCCATAGGGTCCCCATGCCTTCCAGGAGTAATTTCTGAGCACAGAGCCAGGAGTAACTCCTGAGTGTCACCTGGTATGGCCCCAAAACAATAAAAAAATAACAAAATAAAAAATAGGGGCCGGAGAAATAGCATGAAGATAAGGCGTTTGCCTTGCATGCAGAAGGACAGTGGTTCGAATCCTGTATGGTCCCCTGAGCCTGCCAGGGGGCGATCTCTGAACATAGAGCCAGGAGTAGCCCCTGAGTGCTGCTGGTGTGACCCAAAAATCAAAAACAAAAACAAAAAACAAACAAACAAAAAAACAGCAGAAAAGTAAAGAACTGGTGCTAGAGTGATAGCACAGCGGTACGGTGTTTGCCTTGCACGTTGCCAACCTAGGACAAACCTGGGTTTGATTCCTAGCATCCCATATGGTCCCCTGAGCCTGCCAGGGGCAATTTCCATGTTTAGAGCTAGAAGTAACCCTTGAGCATCACTGAGTATGGCACACACACACACACACACACACACACACACACACACACACACACACACACACACACACGAATTTCATGGGGCCAGAGCAACAGCACAGCAGGGAAGATACCTGCTTGCCTTAAACACAGCTGACCAGTAAGATTTGCCGTTATATATTCTAATAAATGTCTGTCATTTAAAAAAAAAAACACAGCTGACCGGAATTCAATTCCCAAAATCCTTATTGACAGGAGTGATTCCTCGGTGCAGAGGTAGGGGTAACCCCTGAGCATGTCCCAATGTGGCCAGAAAGCCAAAAAGAAAGAAACTTCGAATCCATAAACAAGAAGCCAGTCCAAGAATCTTGGAGCTGGGGGCCGGAGAGATAACACAGCAGTAGGGCATTTGCCTTGCATGCAGCCGATTCAGGAGGGACAGTGGTTTGAGTCCTGGCATCCCATATGGTACCCGGAGCTAGACAGGAACCATTTCTAAGCACAGAGCTTGGAGTAACCCCTGAGGGCCGTCGGGTGTGATCCAGAATGGACGGTGATTTGAATCCCGACATCCCATAAGGTCCCCCAGCCTGCCAGAGGTGATTTCTGAGTGCTGAGCCAGGAGTGATCCCTAAGCACTGCTGGGTGTGGCCCCCAAATCAATCAATAAATATAAAACTTTTTTTTTTTTTTTTTGGTTTTTGGGCCACACCCGGTGACGCTCAGGGGTTACTCCTGGCTATGCGCTCAGAAGTCGCTCCTGGCTTGGGGGACCATATGGGACGCCGGGGGATCGAACCGCGGTCCGTCTCCTAGGCTAGCGCAGGTAAGGCAGGCACCTTACCTCGAGCGCCACCGCCCGGCCCCAAATATAAAACTTTTGATCTCCAAGTCCGTGATAGTTTTCTCTGGTTTTGGGGTCACACCCAGCATTATTTAGGGGCTACTCCTGGGTCTACGCTCAGAAATCACTCCTGGCAGGCTCGACGGATCATATGGATGCTGGGATTCAAACCACCGTCCTTTTGCATGCAAGGCAAATGCACTACCTCCATGCTATCTCTCCGGCCCGATTATTTTTTGGGTCACACCTGGCGCTGCTCAGGGGCCACTTCTGGCTGTATACTCAGAAATTGGCCCTGGCAGGATGAGGGACCATATGAGATGCTGGGAATCGAGCCAGGTCCCTCCCAGGTCAGCCACATGCAAGGCAAACGCCCCAATGCGGTGCTATCTCTCCGGCCCACCAACTTGCTTTTGGACTTAAACTTATTTACTTTGAAGGGGAACTTTATGTGGTCTGCTCGAGGCTGTGTCTGGGCTCTGCTAGGCAAGTTCAGACTGGAGGGTCTTTAAGATTCAGCTTGGGGGCTAGCGAGATCGCATGGAGGTAAGGCGTTTGCCTTCCATGCAGAAGGACCGTGGTTCGAATCCCAGCATCCCATATGGTCCCCTGTGCCTGCCAGGGGGGATTTCTGAGCGTAGAGCCAGGAGTAATCCCTGAACGCTGCTGGGTGTGACCCAAACACCAAAAAAAAAAAAAAAAAAGATCCAGCTTGGGAGTTGGAGATGAGCTCACTGGGGAACTTTCTCACCCAGACAGGAAAGTCTAGTCGAGGCTTAATTGCAAGTGTGAGATGGCAAAATAAGGGGGAGAGTCCTGAACATTCTACCTTCTCTCCTAGCAGCTCCTCACCCTCCACTGTCCTCCCCAAACCTCCTCCTCCTCCCAGGCGCTGTGCCAGGCTTCAGTGCGCCTGTAGCTGGGCAGGGACACTCTGCCTCCCCCCCACACACACACACCGCTTCATCCTGGGGAGACGTCTGTCTGGCTTCCTATCACTCTGCCTGGTGCTGGGAACGTGGCTGCTGCAGTAGATAAGCCGGTTCCAGGGGAATCTCATTAAACCAGAGGGACAGTTACTTTATTGGCTTCTGCAGGAGAGCCACAGAGGGACACCCCCCCCCTTCCCAAACAGGGCAGCTGTCCAGGGGTGCCCAGGGCCTAAGCTCAGGAGATTGATGATTCAAGCCCTCGGTTTCTTGGATGTGGGGGACATACCCTCAATGACAGGGACTGGGGGCTATGAAAGTACCCAAGTTGCAATACCAATGCTGCATAGTCCCCCCCAAGAAAAACAGTGGATGTGGCCTTGAAGCACCATAAGGTGTCCCTTTCTTCCTAGGTAACTTGACCTTACCTGCAAGACCCCGCCCATTCTTGGGAGGGGTCTTGGAAAAGGTAGATAAAGCCTTTGACACAGGGGATTAGTCTCTGGCCTTTTGGTGTTTGGCCAGCATGGAGGTCAAATAGAAGATGGCTGAAAGGAGTTAAGATGCAGGGCTAGCTAAGAATAGCAAATGCTTAAAAGGTTATGATATAGGCCACACATGTGGTGGATAGGGCATGAATAAAGTTGATGCTTCCTGATGCCTGTCTCTGGATGAGACTGATTCTGCCATTCACCTAAACCTGGGACCCACCAGCTGAATGGGGATTGCAGAGCCACGTGGCCTGGGGTGGCAGAGAAAGATCCCTCCATCCATCCTTCTCCATCCAGATCCATCACTACACCTTGTGACCTCCAACAATGCAAAACTTTATCAGAATCCATCACTGGGTCTGACCACTGAACTGCACAGCCAGATTGGCCCAAGGTCACTGGGACCTACTTCCAAGACCCCCCTGCTCAACACTGCCTGGGAAACAGACCCTGCAACCTCTTGAACCCTGGATCCTGTTGACGGGTCTGGAGAGACCGTGAGGCCCAAGGTGGGGGTACTTGTAGGGTGTACAGAGCCAACAGGAAGTGGTGCGGGGCAAACAGTGGGAGACTACTTTCACCTGGAAATCAACCCTGAGAGGGCCTTGCAGGCAGCTGAGCCCCCACAACCCTGTGCAGGTCCCCCCCCCAGCACTGCCAGGGATTACTCCTGAGCATAAAGTAAAGAAGGGGAGCAGCCAGGATGTGGTCCAACCCTATCCTCTCACTCCTCACCCCTAAACCAAAGAAGATGAGAACTAATAGGTATCTCAGGGGACAGGTGAGCAGCTGAGGGGGAGCAGACGCTGCCCATTCAGGTTTCACCCACAGGGGGCTCCATGGCGCTCTCAGATTGGGGAGCACAGAGGCGGCAGGAAACTGCTCTTCCCAGGCACCCCACAGCACCCTAGCAAGCCTCACAGCTACAAGTCAAGCGTCCTCAGGGTGAGGCTGAAGACCCAGACCCTGAGGCTTCTCCTCCAGCCCACCAGGCGAGGTAACTGTCTCTCCCCCAGCTGCAGGGTGACAGAGGGGGTGGGTGGTTGGGGGAGTGATGACATGGACTCCAGCTGCTGTGGCTCTGATAAACCACACAGGAAACCAGAAGCAAACACCTTGGGTTCCTGTCTGGGGCTGCTGGAGACCAGGCACAGGGGTTCCAGCTAGGCTCAATTCTGGGGTGGAAGCTTGGTCTCTGGTGTCTGGTGGACATTCATGTCCTATTGTTTCCCCCCACACACACACACCCCAACACTCTTGGCCAGGGGTGGCAAACACGAGGCTCTCGAACCGAACGCGGCTCCCAGCCAAATGAATGCGGCTCTTTGCCTCTTTTGTGTTTAATGTATTATTGTTAAAATTATATGCTTTTATGTGAGTGTTTATTTTGGCAGGTCACTGCGTGGTGTGGCTCTCTGACTCTCACAGTTTAAAATTTTGGCTCTTTGTGTCGAAGTTGTTCGCCACCCCTGTGCTCTTGGCTCTCCTCTTCCCACTCCTGGTACAGAACACCTGCCTCAGGCTCCTCCTGCAGAAAACCCTGCAAGGGACCAAATTCCTCCTCTTGCTTTCCTTGCAAGTGATGAACTCCCACTGCTCTATCCCACTGCTCTATCCTTCTACACACACACACACACACACACACACACACACACACACACACACACGAACACAGATCCATTAAGTACTGGCTGGGTTGGGGACAGTCTTCAAGCTCAAACCTAACAAATTCCTGGCCATGCACAAACCCACAACAAATGACTTGATCCCTTTTCTCTGCTTTCAGGATCATGTCATCAGGTGCCACCCAAAGCCAGGCCTTGCCAGGGAGCTGTTATGGCGAGGAGAGAGGGCGGCACTGAGGGCCCTGCTTGCTTCTCACCTATGGGCACGGAGGAGATCTGGGAGTACAAGTCCAGCATCCGGTTGCCGTCCACATCCACAAGGTAGTTGCCACGACTTTCCTCGTAGTTGCAGAAGAAATGCACGGCCTCTGCGTTCTGGGGGAGACATGGGTCAGGTGCACCCAAGAGCGGAGTTGGGGGGGGGGGCAGGGGCTGCCCCTTCTGGTGGCCCAGAAGAGTCCGTGAGCGTCTGGGTGCCTCACCCCCTGGGATTGTGACCCAGACGGTTTGCTGAGTTAGGACTGGTTCTTGGTGACCAGTTCCCAACCTGTCTTACTGATCAGAGCCCAAAAGGTAAAGCAATGCATTTATTTATTCTTTTTTTTTTGTTTTGTTTTGTTTTTGGGCCACACCTGGCAGTGCTCAGGGGTTACTCCTGGCTGTCTGCTCAGAAATAGCTCCTGGCGGGGCCGGGCGGTGGCGCTAAAGGTAAGGTGCCTGCCTTGCCTGCGCTAGTCTTGGACGGACCGCGGTTCGATCCCCCGGTGTCCCATATGGTCCCCCAAGCCAGGAGCAACTTCTGAGCACATAGCCAGGAGTAACCCCTGAGCTTTACCGGGTGTGGCCCAAAAACCAAAAAAAAAAAAAGAAAGAAATAGCTCCTGGCAGGCACAGGGGACCATATGGGACACCGGGATTCGAACCAACCACCTTTGGTCCTGGATCGGCTGCTTGCAAGGCAAACACCGCTGTGCTATCTCTCCGGGCCCCGCATTTATTTATTCTTTGAGTTTGGGGGCCATACCCAGTAGGGTACTAGGTTTATAGAGGGTTCCACACTCAGGGATCACTCCTGATGGGGCTCAGAGAACCCTAGTTTCATATGAGGCAAGCACCCTCTCTATTTTATTATCTCTATGGGGGTAATAAAAATGTATCCCTTTTGCAGGAATAAATTTAATGCAGATTTTGATAATATCGAGGTAGGGTAACTGCTAATGAAACTAAATAGTCAAGAAAGAGAAAGGAAGAAAGAAAAAAAAATAAAGAAGGAAACCTCAATATAGTGACAGGAATACAAAAGGCACAATCCATTTAGAAGGATGAAAAACATACTGAATATATTCTCCAACCACTGTGAAATGAAACCTGGAATCAATAACAGAACAGAATGTGGATATTTCACCCAAAATGTGGAAATTAAACAATATATAAATAACTAGTGTGAGTGCCTAAAAAAACTACAGGGGACATGAGGATAATAAAAAGGGTTTGGAACAAAAGTGAATGGCTTTAAAGAAAAGGCAATAGGCCTGGAGCAATAGCACAGTGGTAGGGCGTTTGCCACCCAGGACAGAACCGGGTTCAATCCCCGGCATACCATATGGTCCTCTGAGCCTGCTAGGAGCAATTTCTGAGCGCAGAGCCAAGAGTAACCCCCTGAGCATCGCTGGATGTGGCCCCAAAGAAACAAAACAAAAAATTAAAAAAGGCAAAGCCAAGCCAGGGCAGATAAGGGAGGTCAAGGGAGAAAGCAGGTGAGGGAGAAGCCCTCAGCAACTCACCTGAATGATATTCAGCTGTTTCATTAATTCCTGCAGACAAGAAGAGAACTGGAGTAAGAACATATTCTTATCAGCAAAGCTTAAGCTCTGTGCTAGCTTTGCAAGTCTTGGGGTTCTGTGGACTCTGTTAGTGAGTTTGGGGGCCAGAGTAATAGCACAGCAGGCAGGACAATAAGCTTGTATGTGGCTGAGCAGGGGTTAGATCCCCAGAACGAACCCCAGATGACCTACCAAGTTCACCAGGAGTAATCCCTGAGCACAAAGCCAGGAGGAAGCCCAGAGCACTGCCAGGAATGACTCCAAAATAAACAGAGCAAAACATAAAATGGAACCAGTCCATTTGGGGGGCTGCTGAGAGGCTCAAAGGGCTGAATATCGGGGGACCAGGTTTTTTTTTCTGGTTTTCGGGTCCACACCCGGCAACGTTCTACACTCAGAAAAACGCTCCTGGCAGGTTCGGGGGACCATATGGGATGCCAATTTCGAACCACCGTCCTTCTGCATGCAAGGCAAATGCCTTACCTCCACGCTATCTCTCCAGCCCCGGGGGACCAGGTTTAATCTCCGGCACTGCATTATCCCCTGAGTACCGCAGTGTATGTTCCTCAATATTATCAACCTTTTTCTTAATTTATTTTGACTTCTGGGTGCCAGGGATTGAACTTGGGCTGGCTGCGTGCAAGGCAGGGTGCCCTACCTGCTATTTTAAATAAGTTGTGTTTTTTGTTTTGTTCTGTTTTTGTGCCACATCCAGTGGTGCCAGGGCTGACTCCTAAGATCTGTGCTCAAGAATCACTCCTGGGGGCCCGGAGAGATAGCACAGCGGCGTTTGCCTTGCAAGTAGCCGATCCAGGACCAAAGGTGGTTGGTTCGAATCCCGGTGTCCCATGTGGTCCCCGTGCCTGCCAGGAGCTATTTCTGAGCAGACAGCCAGGAGTAACCCCTGAGCACCGCTGGGTGTGGCCCCAAAACAAAACAAAACAAAAAAAGAATCACTCCTGGTGGCCTCGGAGGGGACTTTATGGAATGCTGGTGGTCGAACCTGGACCGACTGTGTGCAAGGCAAATGTCTTACCTGTGTGTTATTTATCTTGCCCTGTTTTAAATAATTTTAAACATTTTTACTCAAAGGGAATCTAACCCCTCTTGTTGAATGACCAATAATACAGCACAAAAAGGTTTTTAGGCCTTTGGTTGATAACAGTGATGTGGACTAACATACAACACCAAGAAATGTAAGCTCCTTTCTCTAGTGTCCATAAGAGCAAAGCCTTTCTTTATTGTTTAGGGGAGAGGGAAGGCTTTCACACCCCATTAGGAAAAAATCAAGTCAACTCACAATATAAATGTGCCTGTCTCAGAACCAATTCTTTTTTTTTTTTTTTTCCAGAACTATTTCTAACTGTTAGCAGACCAGGCCATCAACCATCTGTGCTAGTCTGTGAAGGAAATAAGGAAAGCAGATGAACTGCTTCCATAGTCCAGAGATTTCATCTCTAAAAATAACTCTCAGCAGAATCGACTTTAATCACTAGGATCACAGAATTAGGCAGTTAGTGGCACAATACGTACAAAATATCATTCATGAGCTGGAACAATTACTAGCGAGTCTTTGACTCCTTATTACTAACTGAACATCCACTTTCTCCAGCAGAAACATGCACAGGAGAGGTCTCTTATCTTGTAAGAAAAAAAAAAATCTCACAAAATTACCATCACCCCAGAAATGTCTGGATTGATGAATTAGCGGCAGTAACAGAAGTGCCTGCCATTAGCTTGTTTTGTAAAAAAAAAAAAAAAAGAGAGAGAGAGAGAGAGAGAGAGAGAGAGAGAGAGAGAGAGAGAGAGAGAGAGAGAGAGACTGCAGATAAATTCTGCAAAAGGTGCAAAGCAGCAAGTCCAAATGTGCAGAAGAAGGTAGGTCCCACTTTGAAATGGTTTTCTGTTTTTTGTTTTTGTGCCACAATTGTTGATGCTCAGGAATCATTCCCGGCAGGCTTGGGAAAATCTACCTACCGAGATGCTGGGGATTGAACCTGAGTCAGGAGCATTCAAAGTAAATGTCCCACCTGCCGTGCTATCGCTCTAGTCCCTGAAGTTGTTTTGCCAACATCAGACACAGCATTGGGTATACCCAGGAAAGAAGCAAGGAAGGCCCCTCTGTTCTGCATGCATGAGGTCCTTGGGCTTTGGGGAACCCCCAACCACTCTCCTCCCATGAGTTCTGCTATCCCAAGCCTTGTGACCTGGCACCCCATATGCCTTGTCTTTGTGTGTGTGTGTGTGTGTGTGTGGTTTTTGGGCCACACCCGGCGGTGCTCAGGGGTTACTCCCGGCTGTCTGCTCAGAAATAGCTCCTGGCAGGCACGGGGGACCACATGGGACACCAGGATTCGAACCAACCACCTTTGGTCCTGGATCGGCTGCTTGCAAGGCAAACGCCGCTGTGCTATCTCTCTGGGCCCCATATGTCTTGTCTTTACTTTTTCCCTCTCGACACGGCTTCAGAAGCCACACTTTGGACCAATCAGGTATTTGGGGGCCATTCAAGGTCAAGTTGAAGGGCATTTGCTGCCCCTCCAACCCATTCTCTCAGTGAGGGCACGGGTTTAGTTTGACCCAGAGTGTGCAGCTTTCCAGCACGGGCTCCTCCAGATGCTGAGGGCCACTCGCTTGCTGTCTCCAAAATTCTCCAAGCTGGAGGATGAACCCCCCCAAAGCAGACGCACCCCATGCCTGCTGTGCCTCTTCTTGAGAGCCCTCCCTGAAGGAGCCATGCAGGATGTCATGAGCCCCAACTGTGTCCAGTTGTCATGCCAAGTGTCCCATCTCGATATTTACATCCCCACCGGCAGGGGCGCCGCACATACCTGGGATTTGGGTCCTGGGACCTCAGTCTTCATAAGAGGCCCATCGTAGTCACACTCCAAGTCCACCTTGGCAGCTGCTTGACTGATGTTTCTGTTTCCTGCAGCAAAGCCAGGGGAGGGCGGAGAAGGTGGGGGGCAGGCATAAGGACTCTGTCTCGGACCCTGACCTCTTGTAGCCAGTCCACTCCAACATTATACCTGCTACACCTGGACACCTCCAGACCCTAACGCTTTACAAGCCAGGAAGGAGGGACTGGGGTCAAAGCATAGTGGGAAGGGAGTTTACCTTACACCTGGGCATCCCCGAGGGTTCCCTGAGCATCGACAGGTATGACCCCAAAACCAAAACCAACAAAACTTTTATTCCCAAATCATTTGAAACTTTTGGTGTTTTTGTTTGTTTGTTTGTTTTGGTTTTTGGGTTATACCCAGTGGTGCTAGAAATTGCCCTTGGCAGGCTCAAGGGACCTTATGGGATGTTGGGTTTCGAACCACCATCTGACTTGAATTGGCTGCTAGCAAAGGCAAAAAAATGCCCTACCACTGAGCTATCTCTCTGGCCCCTTGTGGTGATTTCTTTGTTTTTGTTTTGCTCAGTAATAAACATCCAGAAGCTGTTTCCTTCCCAACACAACCACAAAAGGAAGGAACTTGGTTTTATTTCGGTTTCATAGAAGAAAAAAGAAAATCACCACCAGGAAACAATAATCCTGAGGAACTACTCTCTTCCCTCCCTCTAGCACACAACCTTGCCAAACAATACAAAGCCCCAGGCATTAAAAAAAAAAAAAGAGAACACAACAACTTAAGTGCATTCTTAATTTTCCATAATTGCTCCAGAGATCAAAGGCTTTTCCTGAATTAGTTATGTAATAAAAGCCATGCACTTTGGTCACCAAGTCTAGTTAAAAATCCAAAACTATTTTTTTTTAAGGCAAAAAAGAAACTGGCCTTTATTGCCTCTGTTTCATCTAGGGAATCAAAACAGAATTCCTCAAGCGCTAATTTCCTGCAGAGTTAAAGGTCACATAGCCCGTGGGGTTTGGGGGTGGTTTGTGCAAAGTTTAGTCAAGTGGCTTTTCCTCTGCCCAAAGACAGATTCCAACCAGATCTGCAAGAGATGGAGATGTATAAACTGGAATAAAAAATAGTTGGAAATGGGGCCGGAGCGGTGGCCCAAGCGGTAGGTAGGGTGTTTGCTTTGCACGCAGCTGACCCAGGACAGACCTCGGTTCGATCCCCCCAAGCCAGGAGCGATTTCTGAGCGCATAGCCAGGAGTAACCCCTGAGCATCACCAAGTGTAGCTGAAAAACGAAAAGAAAAAAAAAGATGGAAGTGGGGGAGCAAAAGCACAGTGGGGAGGGTATTTGCATTGCTCACAACCAGTCTGGGTTCAATCCCCAGCATTCCCCCCCCCCCCCAAAAAAAAAAGAAAACATGAAGGTGGGATGGATAGTAGGGGGTCTGGTGCTTATTTTATGGTCTACTGATAGCCACTCAGAGTGACCCCCAGGCACAAAACTGGGGGCCAGTAGCCTCTGAGCTCTGCTGGAATAGCCTCAACCTACACACCTCCTTCCACCCCCTCAAAAAAAAAAAAAAACAATTAGGTGGGGCTGACAGTTGCAAAGGAGATAAGATTTCGGAGAAGAAAAAGCTGTGCAAATAAGGCCCAGGATCCTCAGCTGGACTTCTGCCAGGAGTGCCAAACACTTGTGCGGTGGAGGGGAGCCACATCCGTTTATGGCTCCGAGGGTAAAGGTTAAGGGGTAGAAAGATGTGCAGAGTTGCTTTATGAGCCCGAGTTAAAGATTAAACAGAGAGCACCGCCTGGCCTGCCAAGGGGGGCCAGTGAGGTCACTAGACCCGGGTCTCTCTGACCCATGCAGATAGGATCTGTGTTCTGTCAGGCGCTGTATGTATGTATATAAGGGCCGGGCCTCTCGCCCCATTATTTGTGCACGAAAGTGCTGGCTCATTCCAACCACATTCCTGCTGGCTTTGCTTCCTTGGCTTGGATAGAAATCAGCTGCGTAAGCTCTGTTTCCCAGACAGCCCTTGCCGAGGTGAAAAAGCTTCAGAAATACTGAATACCCTGTCTGAGCCATTTGCCAGTTTGTGTGACCCTGGACAGATTAATCATCTTCTCTGGCCTTTCCTGTCTTCTTTTTTTTTTTTCCAAGATGAGAGATTTTTTTGGATCACACCTGGCCATGCTCAGGGCTTACTCCTGGCTCTGCACTCAGGAATCACTCCTGGTGGTAGTCCTCAAGGGACAATATGGGATGCCGGAGATCAAATCCGGGTCAGCCACATACTATCTCTCCCTACCTCCATCTTCCACTCCCCTCCTTTAAGGCTATTTTTTTTTTGGAGGGGGGGCACACCTGGTGGTGCTCAGGGATTACTTCTGGCTCTGCTCAGAAATCGTTCCTGGCTTGGGGGACCATATGAGATGGCAGGGATTGATCAGGTCCGTCAAGGCAAACGCCATATCACTATGCTACCACTCCAGTTGCCCTCCAGGGCTATTTATTAATTGGGGCCACACCCAGCTGTGCTCAGGCTCTGCATTCAAGGACCATAAGGATGTCAAGGATTGAATCCAGGTTGGCTCTGTGCAAGGCATAATACCCTCCCCCACTGTATTATCGTTCTGGCCCCCTACCCTAACTCATCCCCACCTCTCCCAAAGGGGTCACACCTGGCTGTGCTCTGGGGTGACTCCTGGCTCTGCGCTCAGAAATCACTCCTGGCAGACTTGATGGACCATATAGGATGCTGGCATTCAAAGCATCCTCCGTCCTGGATCAGCTGATTGCAAGGCAAACGCCCTACTACTGTGTTATCTCTCAGGCCCTGTTTATTTTTTTAATCTTTTACTTACTTATTTTTATTTGGCTTCTGGGCCACACCCAGCAGTGCTCAGGGGTTACTCCTGACTCTGCACTCAGGATACACTTTGCCTGTGCTTAGGGGACACTATGGGAATGCCAGAGATCGAACCCAGGTTGGCTGCTGGCAAGGCAAGTGCACTGATCTTTGCTTTTTATTTTTTCATCTGTTTTGATAACATATTCATTGAGGAAAATATTAATTAGCAACAATTAAAAGAAATCCAAAACCACATCTATTTTCACCATCCAGACATGACCACTCTGGTCTTCTGTTAACCTCATTGGCATTACCCAGATCCTATGAACAATTTCTTTCCCTTTTCTCTCTCTCTCTCTCTCTCTCTCTCTCTCTCTCTCTCTCTCTCTCTCTCTCTCTCTCTCTCTCTCTCTCTCCCTCCTTTTCTCTCTCTTTTTTACTTTCGAAGCTTATTCCTGGCTCTGTGCTCAAGGATCACCCCTGTCCTATGAACAATTTCTTTCCTTCTCTCTCTCTCTCTCTCTCTCTCTCTCTCTCTCTCTCTCTCTCTCTCCTCTCTCTCTCTCTCTCTCTCTCTCCTTTTCTCTCTCTTTTTTTTACTTTCAAAGCTTATTCCTGGCTCTGTGCTCAGGGATCACTCCTGGCAGTGCTTGGAGGACCCTATGTGGTGCTAGGTATTGAACCCAGCTTGGTCGTGAGCAAGGCAAGTGCATCTTTGCTATACTATCACTTTGGCCTCAGTGCCTGAGCAATCTCTGCTTTCTGAAACAAGTCACAATCCTGCAAGGCTCATTTGGCTTTAAGCAGGTCAGCAGGCAGAAACAGGAGCTTCTAGAAGCTCTTTCAGAAGCTTCTGGTGGCCAAGGAACAATATATGTCCCAGCCAGGCTGCCATCTTGGTTCATGCAGAGAAGGCTCTAAGGGAGATGGGCTCCCAAACACCCACAGAACTGTCCCCCTGGGAGGCTGTGGGGGAGAAGGAGACGGTAAAAGGGGGCTGTGTGAATTGGGTGATGGCTCCTTTCATCCAGAAGGACTCTTCTGGCCCTGGGTCCTAGTCTGAATGGCTACCTGCCCATAGGAGCCAGTGCTGACCAGGACTGGGCTTACCAGGCACGAGCAGGAGGTACTTGTGCTGAAAACTGCGGGCGAGCCGTCGGGCGAGCATCATGGAGACCATGGTCCCTCCAGTGGGAATGAGACCCCGTCACAGCTCCCCTCCTAGAGGGACAGAGAAACATGAGTGAGGCTGAATGGTGATGGATGGGTGAGAGGCCTTTCTTCTCCAGCCCAGGTCACGTGTCTGCAACCCCCTCCAGCTGGCAGGTCTGCAGCTTCAGGATAGCGGTGAGGAGAAAATCCACAGCAGTCAGGTTTCATGAGATATCAGCTTTATTCAGGGCCCTAGCCACCCCATGTGTGGCTTATCATAACCTTTCAAGCCAGATTTATTTCAGCCATCTCTCCTCCTCATGCTTCTCTCTCAATCTATCCTCCAAAATCTCCCCTCTGCCTCTCAGGCTAAACCTTTTGTGACATACCAAAGACCCCTCCCAGAAATGGGCAGGTCTTATTAGCAAGTAAGGTTACACAGGAAGAATGGGGGGTGGGCTAACAAGAGGACAGCAAGGGACAGGGGGTTATCTCCAGGTAAGTACCCATCCCCCAAGTCTCCTTATAGTGGGGATACTGCTGCGGTCAGTCCCTCACTCAGTATTCTTAGTAAAACTGTTACTATCTCCTATACTTCCACCCATCTGTCAGTCTATTATCCTTTATCCATCCATCACTCCATCCTTCCACCAACCCATCTATCAATCCATTTTTCCACCCATCCATTCATCAATACATCTTTCTACCCATCCATCCATCAATCCTTCATTCATCCATCAATCCATCCTTTGACCAATCCATCCATCCTTTATCAACCCATCCTTCCTTCCACCCACCCATCCATCCTTCATCAATCCATCCTTCTACCTATCCATCCATCCATCCATCTATCCATTCATCCTTCTACCCACTCACCCATCAATCCCATCCTTGATTCACTCATTCATCCATCAATCCATCCGTAAGATGACACTCAGCTATTAACCCAAAACCAAGGCATTCCCCCATCTTCCCCTTCTTTTAAATCTCTCTTTTGATATGTAAAAGCCTACTTGGATTACTTGACCTTCCCCCTCCTGGTGTATTGGGAATTGGTTTCATAAAGAAAGAGGAGTTCTGGCTTTTAACTCTGGCAGACACCATGAGGGAGAAGTCATGAGAAGTCACTGACTCCATTACTATCTCCTGACTGGCTTGGCTTATTATTTCTTTGCCACTACCCTGCTTATTCAGACTCGTCCGCACTGGGGTTAAAGATAAGGTGTGTGGGTGACATCATAAACTGAGAGCTTTATCTTACATTTATTCATCCATCACTCCACTCACCCAATCAACTCACCTATTCATTCAATTCATCCTTCCATCATCCATCAATCCTTCCACCCATCTATCCATCGTTCATCTACCCACCCATCTATCAATCCATCCATCTTTCATCCATCCATCCGTCATTCCATCTATACATCCATCCATCCCTTCATCTGCCCATCCTTCACCCATCCATTAATCTTATCCATCCTTCCATCCACCCATCTTTCAACCATCAATCAATCCATCCTTCCACCTATCGATCCATCAATCCATTCATTCTTCATCCATCCATCAATCCACCCTTCCACCCACCCATTCATCCTTCAACTCACCCACTCAACAAACCATGCTTCCATATCCATCATCCATCCCTTCACTCACCCACCCATCAATCCATCCTTCCACCCACATCTTCCATCCTTCATCCATCCATCAGTCCATTCATATATTTCATCCACCCATACTTCATCCATTACTCAGTCCATCCTTCTACTCATCCACCCATCCATTCACACCTATTCATCCACTCACCCACCCATCCATCCATCCATCCATCCATCCATCCATCCATCCATCCATCTACCCATCCACCCATCCACACTGAGTGCACAGCCTGGAATAAGTCCTGAACATTGCTGGGTTTGATCCTCAAAACAAAAAGAAACCCCGAAAAAAAATTAACTATGGGGGCCAGAGAGATAGCATGGCGGTAAAGCGTTTGCCTTGCATGCAGAAGGTCAGTGGTTCGAATCCCGGGCATCCCCATATGGTCCTCTGAGCCTGCCAGGAGCGATTTCTGAGTATAGGAGCAAAAAAAAAAAAAAAAAAAAAAAAATTAACTATGACTTCAGAAAGCAGCCCCCTCCTGCTGCAGTGGTGCCAGGGGGCCTGATGGGTTCCAGGGGGGGTGACAGACTTTCACACCAGACGGTATCCTCGGGGCAGCAGCTGTGCAGGCGGAAGCTGTGCTTGCTCATTCAATCTCAGCCTGGTCACCATCTAGCCCCATTAGCGTGATTCTGCCTTCCCGGAGGGACACGCACAGTAGCAAGCCCAGGCTCTGCTGAAGTGACCACCTGCGCCTGACAGTGGCACAATGAGCCACAGAGGGAGGGAGGCAATACTCGCCTCAAGGACATGCAACTGCCACTGAGTTTAAGCCATGCCCCATCCCCAGTGGGTACCCCGTGAGTGGACAAAGACCCGACATACTTCCTCCCTTCGCTTCAGAACTACCAAACTGAACCCAGCCGGCCATAGCCACACACTGAGCTCTTATGACTGGGGTCTCTGAGGCAAGGAAGAGATAAAGTCCTCTGCCCTGGAATGATGGAAAAAAGGGGGGATATCAGTTCAGGAGGAGCCTTAACCACCACCTTGGTGGAATCTTGAAATTGCCCCCAGCAAGAGATGCAGAAAGACCTTCCAGGCTCACTGCAGTAGTGAGTGAGTTCTGGGAGAGAAAGGAGGTAACTGAGGCTGCTGCTATGGGAATGAGTGAATCTGGCCATCTGGGCCCCCTGAATGGTGGCAAAATTTGGGGACCACAGGAGAACGTGTGAGCGGAGAGGAAGGTGGGAAAGCACTTGAAAAGGTCAAAGACTCTGGAAGGTCAAAAAGTAGGAAAGATTGTGGGCTAGAAAAGTCAAGGCCATGGGAGGGAAAGGTCATTGAAAGGTCAAGGACACTGCAAGGTCAAAAGGGGAATGAAGGGGAAAGAAGCATCAAACCTGTTTGCTGGCCCTGGGACGGGGGTGTCACCTTGGGCTGGAACTCAAGAGAAGTTCTCGAGTTCTCGAGAGATGCTGAATCTCTTCCAGCCCCAGGACCCATGAACTGAAGTTAAACTTGAATGGCATTTTTTTTTTTTTTTTGGTTTTTGGTTTTTGGTTTTTTGGGTCACACCTGTCAGCACTCAGGGGTTACTCTTGGCTATGTACTCAGAAGTCATTCCTGGCAGATACAGGGAATGGGATACTGGGATTTTGAACCACCATCAGTCCTGGATTGGCTGCATGCAAGGCAAATGCCCTACCCCTGTGCTATCACTCCCTCTGGCCCATTAAATGACTTAAAAAAAAAAAAAAAGAGCTCTAGGAAATCAGAGGAAGCCAAACCCTGCTTAATTCTGAGGAGGAAAAAAGAGGCCATGGCTTAACACTCAAGCCCTCTAGATGGCAGACAGGTGGACAGATGACCGGATAGATAGACAGATGGACAGCCTTTGTCTGCAGCAGCGCCTGCTAACGCTCATAAACTGGCACTGCTTTTATGATAATATTTTGCCCCAATCAGGGCACAACTTTTAAGTGGAGGAGGCTGCACCCAGCAGTTCTCAAGGACTCTTCGGGGGTGGGGGTCACTCCTGGCAGTGTGTGTGGGTCAAACTGGGGCTTCGAGGCAAGTGCCCTGACCCTGATACTATCTCTCTAGTCCTGCATAAAACTTAAAAAAAAAAAAAAACAATCACACCCAGAGTTCCTGGGGTCCAAAACAATCGGGGTAGGCTGGAGCAATAGTATAGTGGGAGGGTGCGTGCGTTGCAATGTGGCTGACCCAGGTTCGATCCCTGGCATCCCAGAGTCCCCATAGAACACCACCAGGAATAAATCCTGAGCATAGAGTTAGGAGTAACCCATGAGCTCAGCTGGGTGTCTCAAACCTCCACAAAACAACAAAAACAAAATTGGGGTGTTCTGGTTTTACAGTGAGCTACGGTAATTCTGGGTTACCAACCATGCCCAGGGAAACAGGGTGTGGGGAATCCAGCCAAGAAAGTCTCCCCAGGGCAAAGGCTGGAATGGAGGGACTGGAGGGTATGGCAGGAGGAAGCAGGGGTACAGACCAGGATGTGCTCTGTTCCTCTGTTCCCACGTTTCTGGGGTGTCTTGGGGAGCCCCAGGCATGCTGCAGAGTCAAGCCAAGCCTTGCTGGTGTCCCTAAGTTCCTGTGGGTGGGCTGGGGAAGGGGGGCTGGCCCAAAGCAAATGGGGGTCAGTGTCTGAAGCAAAGAGAAAGAAAAAGCCTGTTCAGGCTGGGCAGCCAACAAACAGTCCACTGATTCTCAGCCCAGCTATAGCCACTAATCCCCTACCACTGCTCAGAAGCTCCTCGGACGTATCAGAACTTTCCAGAACCTTGAAGGCTCTTGGGGCCCGGGCGGGGTGGCGCTAAAGGTAAGGTGCCTGCCTTGCCTGCGCTAGCCTTGGACGGACCGAGGTTCGATCCCCCGGTGTCCCATATGGTCCCCCCAATGCCAGGAGCAACTTCTGAGCGCATAGCCAGGAGTGACCCCTGAGCGTTACTGGGTGTGGCCCAAAAACCAAAAACAAAAACAAAAAACAAACAAAAAAAAAAACCTTGAAGGCTCTTTCATGTGGGAGTGTCTGCGGGCAGCAGTGGATTTATGAATGGATGCCCAGAGGTTCAGGGCTGGACTGACATCCCTCACCCAGGAGGCAGAGATGGAGGAAGAGAATCAGAGAAGATTAGCTACAGGCACAAGGACACAGGGCATGGGGCAGTGTTACCCCTCCCCAACTGATCTCACCTGGATGGGAGGGGTCTGTGGTTGCTAATAGAGAGGTTGTCTGGGGGCTGTAAAGAGGATTCAGAGGATTTCAGAAAGGGATTCAGCAGGAAGCCTCAGAAGAGAAGAAGCATAAAATTTAGGTGCAGGGCTGCTTACGGAGCCTGCTTAAAAGGTTAGCTTAGAAGCCACACATGATGGCTAAGGCTTATTAAAATAAAGCTTCATGTTTCCTGAAATCTGACTGCTGTGGGTCATTTCCTCGCTGCTACCTTGAACCTGCTGGCTGGAAGGGTTGCAGGTGCCTGGCCCAGGCTAGCCGAGAAAGGCCTCAATCTCCATCCATCCTCTATCAAACTGGGGCTGCCAGGCAAGTTCCCTGACCCTGACACTATCTTTCTAGTCTTGCAGGAAACTTAAGAAGGAAAAACAACACACCTAGAGTTACTGGGGTCCAAAACAATCTGAGTAGGCTAGAGCAATAGTATAGAGGGCTGAAAGGATTGCAGGTGCCTGGCGCAGGCTAGCTATCTTCTATCTTCTATCATCCACCGCCATCAAGGACTCTTAATAATTATTTTGTTTGGTTTTTTTGGTCACACCCAGCAGCGCTCAGGGACTACTTCTGACTCTGCTCAGAAATCGCTCCTGGCAGGCTCAGGAGACCCTATGGGATGCCAGGATTTGAACCACCGACCTTCTGCATGCAAGGCAAACACTCTACCTCCATGCTATCTCTCCGGTCCCAAGGACTCTTAATAATTTAATTATTACTTCAGGGCAGGACTAGATTGGGCTCGAAATGGGGGGATTTCACACACACACACACACACACACACACACACTTTTATTTTGTTTTGTTTTGCATTTGTGTTTGGGCCACTTCCAGCAATTTAAGGACACGGACACACACACACACACACACACACACACACACACACACACACACACACACACGCTTTTTTTTGTTTTGTTTTGTGTTTGTGTTTGGGTCACTTCCAGCAGTTTTAGGAGTTACTCCTGGCTCTGCACTCAGGAATAACTCCCAGCAGGCTTTGGGGTGCTAAGGATGATGAACTCGGGTAGCCATGTGCAAGGCAAATGCCCTCCCACTGTGCTATAGCTCTGGCTCCCACACATCGCTTTCTTTCTCCTCCTGCTTGATTTGGGGTCACACGCTCTGGCGCTTGGCAGCTCCTCCAGGGAAGCTGCCATGACTGTGAGATTGTCCCTAGCCCTGGGGCTCTGTCTGGGCTCCCAGATGTTACTAATGTCACTTTCCTCTGCTGAGAAATGAGGCCTGTCCTGGGGTTGTGACAGGGAAGGGAAAAGTGCACACAAGCTGCTTGATCAGGCTCCTGCTCCTCTCATCAGGTTCTCCCATCAGTCCTTGCTGCTCTCGCCTCTTGTCCCCAATACTGAGGCAAATGACCTAGTGCCAGACACCACCTCCAGGAAACCCTCCTGACTCTCAGTCCTGGAGCCCACTGATCTGTGTGGATGACTTGATGGGCCTACCAGGCAGTGCTCAGAGGGCCTGGGGTCTGGTCCCAGAAACCTAACAGTTCAGTGCTCAGGCCTGCTGATGTCGTACCGCTGGGCCTAGTGCTGCTGAGGGCCACAGGGCCATCCATGCCGGGGGCGGAGATTTGGTGCCAGAGATGAAAAGTTAGATCTTGAAGAGAAATTGAGGGAGGAGATAGGGAAGGAGAGAGGGGAGGAATGATGGGGAGAAAAAAAAAAAGGAAAGAAGGGAGGGATGGGATGGGAGGAAGAAGGAAAGAAGGGAGGAGGCAGGAGAGTTGGAAGGAGGGAAGAGAGGAAGGAGAAGAGGAAGGGAGAAGGAAGAAGGGAATGAGAAAGGGAAGAAGGAAAGAAGGAAGGGCAGGAGGGCAGGAAGGAGGAGGGAAGTTGTGTAATGTTAGAGGGCCAGGGTGTTGGTGGGACAGAGGGGGAGGCTCCTCAACATTTGCCCCTCCTGGGAAGACTTAAAACTTTCCAGGAAGCATTTATGCATTAAAGCATTAAGTGAGAAAAGATGCTTAAGGTGCCGAGAGTTTCAGCAGTTCATAGAGGCCTGGGCCAGGAAAGGAGGAAGACCCTGTCTTGTTTTATTTCTGATTTTGGGTCACACCTGGCGATGCTCAGGGCTTCCTCCTGGCTCTGAGCTCAGGATCATTCCTGATGGGGTTCAGGGGACGATTTGCAATGTTGGGGATCGAACCTGAGCACAGGGAGGTGATCAGAAATAATCAGTGACTAGAGTGACACGGTGGGTCCTTCCTCCTTGACAGGAGTTTTTCTAAGGCACAGACAGCTTGGCTTCTGGATCTGTCCTCCCCCCAAGGCAAGGGTCCTGGCACAGAACTGACACTTCCTATACCTCCGACGCTGGGGAATCTGACCCCCAAATGCCCATAACAGGCAAGAACTCAGGGTAGGGCAGGGCAGGACCATACAGGGCCAGGAAGGGCAGGAGCAGCCATTGGCAACAATTCCGAATCTTTTGGCCTCCCACCCTGTCCTCTCCTCTCGGGGAGGAAATGGGACTTTCTAGACCTGTGTCCTGAGCTGGGATAGAAAGGACAGGAATCAGGGATGTGTCTACCCTCGCTTCCATTCCTGTCACTCTCCAGAGCACTGAACAAGAATTCATCATCGCCTGTGCACCCCTAAAATAAAATAAAATAAAATAAACTTGCTCCCTTCTTCTGCCTCAGGGGGCTGCATGGGTGCTTCAGTGGGGGAAAAAGAAGTCCAAACAAACTTCCTCGAGGAACGGATCGAAGAGGTAAAGCTGCAGAGGGTGGGGGCAGCAGTCCCAAATTCCCTCTGCCCCATCCCAGGCAGGTAGTTCTCAGGGACCAGAGGGAACCAAACACGCCCCCTCGATCCTGACGAGGACCCCCCCCCCCTCAGCTTCCCTCTTCCCAGAGATTCAAAGAGGAAAAGATCAACCTGTCTCCACAGCAGAATATAAAGTCTCTCTGGGGGCGTCAGCAGAAACGGCCCTTCAAGGTGACCCCACTTTGTGTCCCTTAGACACATGTTGGGGTCACCTGGAGCCAATCCCTCAGCTCCGGCCCTCCAAGTCTCCTCTGTTCTCACTTTGTCAGAGTCACAGAGTCTCCCTGAGAATTCATCATGGGTGACCGACCCCTTCACAGACACACACATACATACACTCCCCCCAGGCCATGGATTCGGGAACACACAATCACATGCGTGCGCTCACGGTGCTCAGAGACAGCGCCTGCCTGCCTGCCTGCTTGAACTGCTGCCTGCTTCTGCCCAGCCAGAGTCCCTGGGGTAACACCGCCTCCGGTGTGGTCCTTGCTGGAGGTGGAGAGGACGCCAGGGGACCAGCCCCCCACTCCAGAAGATGCTCTGGAGCCAGACAAAGCCCATATCTTGGGCTCAAGTGCAGGAGGGCGGAAGGGACCCCCTGGGAAGTAGCAGACAGCAGACTCAGGAGAGGCTGTACCCAGCTGCCCAAACAGGCCTGGGTGGGTGGGGAGGAGAAGGGCCCAGGAGTAGGGGGAAGAGGAAGAGGAGGAGGAGGAGGAGGAGGAGGAGGAGGAGGAAGGAGAAGACAGACATTGGTGGGGGGGGGGGAGAAGGAAGGGAAGGAAACGCCACGCAGAGCAAAACAAAAGGAAGCCGAAAGGACAAGCAAAATGGGGACAGGCGCAGGCAGAGAGAAAGGGCCTTAGCGTGGGTCCGGGACATTTTAAGCCCTCGATCGTGGGGGAACAGAAAGGCTGCCCTGACCTGGGAACTTGTCTCCTGGCCGCCAGTCCTGGGGTTTCTTCCAGGTTGTTTCTCTCCCAGCCGCAGGAGCACACCCCCTCGGCCGCTGAAGCAGACCACCCCGAAATCTAAATGGCGTCCCCAGGATCTCGCCTGTGCCTTGTGGGGGGCACCTAGGGGGGACCCGGTCATTTCAAGGACCTCCGGGACAAGTGGAGCGGCTCGGGGCTCTCAGAAGCCACCAGATCCCCCTTGGGAGGGGGGTTCGTCCAGTCCATTCCCCGCGATCTCTAAGCTGGGGTCCATGCCAGTCCGCAGGGGGCCAAAAGAGGGGGGGGTAGAGAAAGCAGGAGGGGGAGGGGAGAGGCGGGAGACTCAGCACTTCAGTCGAGGGGGGCTGCTCCTTGGTTGCCATGACGACAGCAAAGGGGTGGGGGCCCCCCAGACCCAGGCTCGCAGAGGGACGTATTTGCTTCTAAATCACCGTGACAGGCTTCACCGAGCTATTACGCTGTTGCCGTGACAACCAATGGATCAACTCGCAGAGGAAATCTATAATTATTACAAGCCAGAGAGCAGCCGGCTCTGCCCAGTAATCAGCACGTTGGGGGCAATTCAATCTGAACTCTGGGGGTGGGTGGTGAGAAGGGGGTTAAGAAATGTAGGGCGCCCCCCTCCCCGACTCCGCCCCCAACTCTTGGAAGATTCAAGCCCAGCATGAATGTCTGGCCGGAGTTGTTGATGTTACAAGATGGGGGGCCCCCTCGGAGAAGAAAAGGCCCCAGAAAATTGCCAACGTTTGACCACTGAAAAACATTCCCCAGGAGTCAGTTGTGGAAATTTCCAAAGCACAGCCAAGTTGAAAGACAGTGACGAGTGAATTCTTGTATATTCACGGATGCGTTTATCGCATCTATATCCCTCCATCATCCATCAGTCCTCTCCAGTTTCTTTCCTTTCTTTTCTTTTTTTTTTTTTTCGGTTTTGCTCAGGGGCTCTTCTTGGCTCTGCACTCAGGAATTATTCCTGGTGGTGCTGAGAGGGCAGGAGCCAGAGGGGGACGCCTGGAATTGGCTGCATGCAAGGCCTTACCTGCTGTGCTATCAACACAGAGTGCCCTGTCCTCTATTTTCTATGCATTTCAAAGTAGCAATTCAGTATCCTTCCCCCTCAAACACTTCACCTTCCATGAAATCCAGAATTTGATCCATTGTGGACAAAAGTCCACAGAGCAATGATAGAGGACAGTAAGGGTCAGAGCAAAGGGTGCTTGGCTTCCACAAGGCTGCCCTGGGTTGGATCCCTGGCACCACATAGAGTCCCCTCAAAAGCCCTGCCAGAAGTGATCCCTGGGTGCAGAGAAAGGAGAAAACTCTGAGCACCTCTAGTTTTGGCCCACGCCTCCCCCACTCTCCTAACCCCGCAAACTACAATGTCATACAGTTCTAGATTATCTAAATAGAAGGCTGATTGCATTTCAGTCAACCTATCCATCCATCCACTCACCCATATATCCATATTTCCTGCCTGTGACAGGAAGTCACCCCTATTTTACAGATGAGAACGAGATGTCACCAAAAGCCAAGGAAATGGGCTGGCTGGACTTCCCTCAACTGCAAAAGGGTATGTTTTTGCTGCCCAGAATAACCTCAGTCTTGGTTTTTTGTATTAATGTTCCTGACTCCGCATTCATGTTCCTGTTCCTCCAAATAAACCTCCAGACCAGAGCGCAGGAAGGAAATACAGATGTGAGTCATGTGCCCACTTTACAATTTCGGTGGTGTCATGACCAAAAAAAAGGATAGACAACAGGGGAAGCCAAAGGTACATACTCAACTACAACCGAGAACACACAAAAACTGTCACCTTAAAACGCCAGGTGAAATCAACCAGATGAAACCAACATGAAATCAACGTGAAATTAACACTGTGAAATTAACACACACACAAAAAAAAAAATTCCCAGGGAAACCCTAGCACTTCCGGGTGAAATTAACATGAAACTGACCAGGGAGATCCCTGGGCCTCACTGTGAAATTAACATGAAACCTACCAGGGAACCACAAGGGCCCGCCCCCAAGGAGAAATCCACGTGAAATTGACGAGGAGAGGCCGGGAGATAGCATGAAGGTAAAGGCGTTTGCCTTGCATGCAGAAGGATGGTGGTTCGAATCCCGGCATTCCATATGGTCCCCCGAACCTGCCAGGAGCGATTTCTGAGTGTAGAGCCAAGAGTAACCCCTGACCGCTGCCGGGTGTGACTTAAAAACAAAAACAAAAACAAAAAACCAAAACAACAACAACAACAAAAAAAAAAAAAGATTGAGGGAAGCTCAGGCAGCCCTCTTCCTGGTGATCCATGTCTTTGTAATCCTGAGTTTGGAGGTTCACAGAAAGTTTCTGTTCTCCTTGCCAAGTTGCAGCCTCAGTGTATGAGGAGATACCCAGAACTGGAATCTCCTCTGCCCTGTTACTAATATAATATCCCCTTCCCTGAAGCAAGAGCCCTCACAGCAGGGAAGTGATTCCAGACAACTGAGAAGCAAGGCTCTCCAGACTTTGACCCCGAGTCCATGGAGCCTGGCCCGACAGCTAACACCAGGGTTCTGTCCCAACGTCCCAGTCACAGGGGCCTGTAAAAATTAACTTTTTTGAGGAGGGAATTTGACTTTTGACACCTGATCTTAAATGATAGGATTAATTAATACATAGTCTTGGATGGTTATCAGTAGAACACTTTGTGCTAACCCTGTACTAACCAGATGCTGGGTGGTGGGTGGTAAGTGGTGGAAATGAGACAGAGGGACAGCGGGTAGGATTGTTGCTTTGCAAGTAGCTGGCCTGGGTTGGGTCTTCCACATACTATATGATCCCCCAAATCACCACCAGGAATAACCTCCTGAGCACTACGGGGTGTCGAACCCAACACCCCCAAGCCCCAAATGCAACTCCCCTGGTAAGGAAGGACCCTGAGGCTTTCTGATTGTTTACTTGTGGTTGCGCCTTAACAATATAAGCTCCGGGCCCGGAGAGATAGCACAGCGGCATTTGCCCTTGCAAGCAGCCGATTCAGGGACCAAAGGTGGTTGGTTCGAATCCCGGTGTCCCGTATGGTCCCCCGTGCCTGCCAGGAGCTATTTCTGAGCAGACAGCCAGGAGTAACCCCTGAGCAATGCCGGGTGTGGCCCAAAAACAAAACAAAAACAACAACAACAAAAAAAACAACAATATAAGCTTCTCTCTGGCAAACTAGTATAAACATCAACCACACCACATCCTGGGCACCTTGAAAGTGACCAAAATGACTGATGTGGGAGGGGGGAGGGAGGTCGGGAACCCTACTCTGTCTCTAGTCATTTTGGGGGGGATGATTTGGGACCATGCATGATCTGATGGTGCTCAGAGGTTTTGTACTCAGGAGTGACCCCTACTGAGCTCAGGGCCTCCATTTATGGTGCTGGGGATCAAACCCAGTAGGCTGTGTGCAAGGTAAGCATCTAATTCGCTGCACTCTCTCTCCAACCTGCACTATCTCTCCAACTGTCCCGCCCCCATTCAGGCAGAAACAGAGGTGTAGAAACAAAAACACAAACTAACCCACGAGAGGAAGAAGGCTGGAAAAAAATAGATTTTCGAATCAGGATTCTGCTTGGTACTCTACTTATTCCTCCCATCTTTCATGTTTGGAATCATTGGCAGTAATCTGAATCATTTAGTATTGAAGGGAAATACTCCCCTAGCTGTATTCCAGGGGGGCTTCAAACTTTTTAAAAGTAGGGGCCGGATTAACGGTCCCTTAGAGAGCTGGAGGGAGCGACTATATGAGCTACTAATCTCCTGCTCACACTGCACATATCTTATATAAATAAAATGAAAACCATTTATAAATAAACAGATCACGCGCCAGGTATTTCAATGGGGAACTGTGGGCCTGCTTTTGGCTAAAGAGATGGTCAATGTTCCGGCTCCATATTTGTCACTTGCCAGCCATAACAAGTGATGCAAGTGGGGCATCAGTTAATCTTGATCTGGTTGGAGATTTCAGATGTTTCATTCTTTTTTTTTATTTTTGCGTTTTTGGGCCACAACCTGGCATTGCTCAGGGAGTTACTCCTGACTGTCTGCTCAGAAATAACTCCCTGGCAGGACAACGTGGGGGGGGGGGCATATGGGACATCCGGGATTCGAACCAACCACCTTTGGTCCTGGATCGGCTGCTTGCAAGGCAAATGCCGCTGTGCTATCTCTCCAGGCCCAGATGTTTCATTCTTGAAAAAGTCTGTTCACAGGCATAAGTGCTACCAAAGATGGTGACCATTTTTGAGTGCATGGTCCCTGATATTTGGATATACACTGAAGTGTATATGCTGGCAGGTATCTTGGCAACCAAACAGAGTTCACTGCTGGCGGGCCAGATCAGACTCCTCTGCGGGCCGCATGTGGCCCAAGGGCCGTAGTTTGAAGACCCCTGCTGTATACCATGATAGCTAGCTATACAATACCAATAAGTCCTGGACAGGAGCTGCTAGGTGGGGATTGAACTCAGGACTCTCACACAACTAGACATGCTGCCCTCCGTCCCAGTCCTGATGTGCTTCATTGATTTCTCCAGATCATCTGCAGTTTGACAAATGACACACAAACGACATCCAGAGAATCTGTGTGGCCTCCCTCCACAGTGGCCATGAGTCTGTCTAGACATCTAATTACAGGGACAGCAGTGTTGAAGTGCTGGAAAAAGCCAACCCGAGCTCGGGGGCTTGGTTTCTGAAATGGGTGGAGAGAGATGAACTGCCCAGCGGCCACAGGGAGAGAGACTGTGACTCTGAGACAGGGACTGTGACTTGGAACCAAAGTTGGCTTAGGATCCCCTCCCCTTGAGCAAAGCTGGCAAGGCTGGGGAGTAGATCAGTACCATCCAAATTGTAAGTGATCCTATTTGACCCCTCGTGCCTCTTCTATGTGTCCCCCTGAGTGGTGGTGGTGGGTGGTTGGAATTCAGGGGTCCAGGACTGGGAAGGAGCAGAAGGGGTTTTGAGATTTGTTGTTGCTGCTCCGCCGGGTTTCTGGGCCGTTGTTCTGGAGGCTGGCCTTGCTGCCGGCATGGCCTTCTTGCAAAGCAAAAGTTCTAGGGGGGAAAAAAAAAAAACAGGCTGTGGCCTGGCTCTTGACCAGAACGTTTTGTGCACTTCCCTGTGGAGCTGAGTAGCTGCAAACCTGAGACAGACAAAAAGATTGTCCAGGGTACCCACAAAGCTGAAATATTTTACCCCACATTACATCCTTTTCAGCAAAACACAGCAGTGCCTCTAAACCATTATTTAGGGCTGGGAGATGGTCTACAAGCTGGGGCCAAGGCTTTGCATATGGGAGCAGAGTTGAAGGTCTGCAAGTACCTTCATCTTGGATGGGGTGGGGGTGCCCCCTCTCTGCCACACTGAGACAACACATATTTCTGCAGCTCTCTTTTTTTTGGGTGGGGGGCACACCCGGTGCTGCTTAGGGGTTATTCCTGGCTCTGCATTTAGAATCATTCCTGGCAGGCTTGGGGAGCCATATGGGATGCCGGGGATCAAATCTGGGTCCATCCCAGGTCGGCCGTGTGCAAGGCAAACGCCCTATTGTTGTGCTATCATCTGGCCCTGCTGCAGCTCTTTTTTTGAGGGGCCACACCTAGTGGTGCTCAGGGCTCACCCTTGATTTTGTGCTCAGTAATCCCCAAGCAAGGTTTAGGGGACCTTCTGCAGTTTCAAGGTTGGAAGTGGGATTGGTCACTGTCTTATCCCTGGGACTTTCTTTCCAGTCCTCTCTTTGGTTCTAAAGGGCATGTGATGGAGGTTGCTGGGGGTCCCAGGGAAAAAGGAGTTTTCTTAGTTCTGAGAAAGCAGCTTTGAGCTTACCAATCACCTGAGGGAATTTAGCATGATGAAAGGGCCTGTGGGGCAGGGAGAGATAGCACAGCAGTAGGGCGTTTGCCTTGCATGCAGGACAGGACGGCGGGTTCGAAATCCTGGCATCCCATAAGGTCGCCCGTGCCTATCAGGAGCAATTTCTGAGTACAGAGCCAGGAGTAACCCCTGAGGTGGCAGGCAGGGTGTACCCAAAAAACCAAAAATACAAACAAAACAAAAATAATAAGGGGTCTGTGACTACCAGGACCTAACCCAGGTATCCAGCATATTGAACACTGCCTGTCACTGGTTCTTTCTAGACTCTTTTCTCCTTCCTCACGCCCTACATTCCCCCTCTACTGCACACAAGCACAGCCTCTGATCTGGTGTCCTGGCTCATCCCTGGCCTTGTGGAGGGGATTTATCTGTGTGTAAAACAGAAAACACCAGTGACTTGGTTAATGACCTATGAGGCAACTAAGTACCAAGGTCAAACACCACCCTTCAAAGTCTTTGGATTTGGGGAATATCTTTTGGGAGTGGTCACACTTGGCAGGATTGAGAGTTGCTCCCAGTTTAGGCTTGCCTGGCCATGCGGTGCCAGGGTTCGAACCCAGAGCCTGCACTCCAGCACCCTGGGCCATCTGCCTGTCCCCTGTGCCCTCTCGGGTGCCAGGGTGTGAGGCCAGAGCTGTCACTTGCAATGCGCTGTGCCATGTAAGAAATGAGGGTGGTAGAAGTGCTCCACATTGTGGGCGTTGAGCATTTGGGCAAAGGTATTTGTGTCCATCTCCTACTTCCGGAGTCCTGGGCCATGCGAGAGCTTCTGGTCTGGAAAATTGGCTCGAAATCCGCACAGGGCTATGCAGGGATTTCCTGGGGCAAGGTAGGTGCGTTCACCACCAGCTCAGGCTGACCAAGATGGGCTATCCTGTGTGCTTGCTGCCCTTTTCAAACTGCACCTTCCCACTAGAGTCTAGTGACTTAGACACTGGAACCTTCCAGAAGCTCTTGGTTCCTTCGCCTCTTACAACAATTCCTACCTTAAAAACCCATAGGAGGGGCCCGGAAGAGATAGCACAGCGGTGTTGTTGCCTTGCAAGCATGCTGATCCAGACCTAAGATTGTTCGGTTCGAATCCCGGCATCTCATATGGTCCCCCTGTACCTGCCAAGAGCTATTTCTGAGCAGATAGCCAGGAGTAACCCCTGAGCACCACCGGATGTGGCCCCACCCAAAAAAAAGTTTAAAAAAAAAACATAGGACGGGGGGGTGCAGAACAGTAGCATAACAAGGAGGGGCGCTTGCCTTGCACACCTTGAGATTCAATCTAAGGCATCCCATAGGGTCCCCCGAGCCTGCAGGAGTAATTTCTGAGCACAGGGCCAAGATTCTAAGCACTGCTGGGGGTGTGACCCCAAAACAACAACAAAAACAAACCCATCCAGGTGTGGAGGGCTCAGGGGGTAAACATTAATTAGTCTTGCATTAAAAGGGAGGGGGGCAGAGGGCCCGGAGAGATAGCACAGCGGTGTTTGCCTTGCAAGCAGCCGATCCAGGACCAAAGGTGGTTGGTTCGAATCCCGGTGTCCCATAGGGTCCCCCGTGCCTGCCAGGAGCTATTTCTGAGCAGACAGCCAGGAGTAACCCTTGAGCACCGCTGGGTGTGGCCCAAAAACCAAAAAAAAAAAGGGGGGGCAGAGAGATAACACAGCGGTAAGACATTTGCCTTGCGTGCAGCCAACTGGGGACAGACCCAGTTCGATTCCCAGCATATCATATGATTCCCTGAGCTTGCCAGGAGCAATTTCTGAGCATCAGAATTTCTGAGAACCAGGAGTAACCCCTAAGCATTGCCGGGAGTGGCCCAACAATCAATCAATCAATAAGTAAACTTAAAAAAAAAATTAGGGGCTGGAGAGATAGCATGGAGGTAAAGCGTTTGCCTTTCATGCAAGAGGTCATCGGTTCGAATCCCAGCATCCCATATGGTCCCCTGTGCCTGCCAGGAGCAATTTCTGAGCATGGAGCCAGGAGTAACCCCTGAGCACTGCCGGGTGTGACCCAAAAACCACAAAAAAAAAAAAAAAAAAAAAAAAATTAGTCTTGCTTGAGAGAGGCCCCAGATTCCATCCTTGGACTTCATGGTGCTCAATCCAGAAACTTGGGAGTTACTCCTGGCTCTGTGCTGGGGTAAGGGGCACCTCATGGTGCTAGGGGTGAAGCCCAGATTTCCCACATGCAGTGCACATACTCTGGCCCTTCGGAGCTTTCTTGGTCTCCAAGGAAAGGATCCATTCAAGGCAGGTGTAAGGCATCATTTCCCTGTCACCAGATTTTGGGTACTTAGAATGTCCTTCATGGCTCAAATAATACACGCCCCGGGGTGTGGGCAGACAAGTAAATCTCTAAATCCTCTAGCCTGGGTTAGACTCCTTGATCCTGCCAGCCCAAAATGGTCCGTGGACCAATGCTCCAGCCCTGATTTCGGGGGAATCGAAGTGCTCTCCCTCCTCACCCCTGAGTCTGTAGAAACCCAGCCGACACCGATCCTGATGGAAACCTCAATTACTCTACGGGGTGCAGAACAAGCTCAGAGCCCATGCTGGCTGCAAAATTAAAAAAGTCGATGCCCAGCGTGAGGGACTAGAGGTGAGGCAATCAGCAGTTCAGCTCAGGGCGTGAGTTGGGGGGCACTTTAGGCTTCTAAATTAAAATTAAAATATTTTTTAAGAGGAAGCTGTAGGTGAAGTCGTGGATCTGTCTTGGCTCTATTTATCCCTCGGGAGACAGTGACGCTGGGGGGCAACGACGGTGGGCGCCGGGCACAGCCGCCCAGCAGAGTCGGTTCAGTCTCTGGCAGCCATTGGAGTTCTCTGATGAGCTGTTCTCTGATGAGCTGTTTGCTCATCGGGGAGGGAAGAAAGGGGGTTTGCAGATCATAGTCCCCTAGGACCAGGCTGGAGCCACTCTGGCTCAAAGCCTAGGGTCCTGGCTCAAGATCGAACATGAGGGGTTGGAGAGATAGCACAGCAGTAGGGTATTTGCCTTGCATTGTGGCTGGCCCAAGTGGGACCTGATTTGATTCCCCTCATACCCATATGGTCCCCCAACCTGTTTACGGGCGATTTCTGAGTGCAAGCCAGGAGATGACCCCTGAGATTCGCTGGGTGTGGCCCAGAAACCAATCAATGAATCAATCAATAAATAAATAAAGTTAAAAAATAAAAGATCGAGGGGGGCCGGGCGGTGGCGCAATGAGGTAAGGTGCCTGCCTTGCCTGCGCTAACCTAGGTACGGACGGCGGTTCGATCCCCCGGCGTCCCATATGGTCCCCCAAGCCAGGAGCGACTTTCTAAGCGCATAGCCAGGAGTGTAACCCCTGAGCATTACCGGGTGTGGGCCCAAAAAACCAAAAAAAAAATAAATAAATAAATAAAAGATCGAAGCCTTCTTGCAAGCAAGTCAAACCAGCTCAAGGAGAGGATCCCAGGAAGAATGTGGGGTCAGACAGAGGCAGCCTCAACCTGGGACTGAACATGAAGTGGGATATGAGAAAGCTTGCACTCTCAGAGTCAGAAGGTACTGGTGAACATGGGGGGTAGGGGGCTGATGTGTGACCCCCAAGTTACCACAGATATTCTCACTAAATAAAAAGAGGAAAAGCTCAGAGCCAGAGAGATAGTACAGGAGAGAGAGCATTCTACCCTGCAGGTAGCACACCTGCGGTTTGATCCTGGCATCCCCTAAGGGTTCCCCAAACACTGCCAGGAGTGATCCCTGAGTGCAAGAGGTCAGTAGTGTATCCTCCACCCCAAAATAAGACTCTTGTAAACTTCTTTTTTTTGGTTTTTCAGAGGCCACAACCCATTTGATGCTCAGGGGTTACTCCTGCCTAAGGCGCTCAGAAAATTGCCCCTGGCTTGGGAACCATATGGGGATGCACGGTGGATTGAACCACGGGTCGCAATCTTCTCCTTGGCTAGCACTTGGCAAGGCAGGAAGACACCTTACCTCTAGCGCCAGCTCGCTGGCCCCTCTTGTAAACTATCTTAACCAAAGAGAATCTATGTGAGTTGGGGGTACAACCAGCAATACAAGGAGGTGACTGTGATGGCTAAGGCAGGGTCCTCACATTCCAGAAACATCCCAGCCAGAGCAACTCTGGCTTGTGAGGGGCAGGGGCCAGCCCCATATGCCCCCTGTTTTCACTATACCCTCCAGGCGGCCTTTCTCACAGTGGCTCTCTTGTGCATCCTTGTCAGGACAAGGCCCATCCATGTGAATGTCAGGGTATCCCCAAATGTCCCCTGGGACTCAGCAATGGACTAATGAGGTACAAACCCCACAGATTGGGGGTTTCTCTCTAATCCTGCTGCTTTTATTGTTTTTTTCAGGCCACCCCTAATGGCACCTCAGGGGTTTCTCCCTGGCTATCTGATCAGACATAGCTCCTGGCAGGCACGGGGGGATTCAAACCAGACCACCTTAGGTCCGGGATCACTGCTTGCAAGGCAAACACCCACTGTGCTATCTCTCAGGCCCAAGATTAAGTTAGTTTTTTTTGTTTCTGAATCTCCCAAGGTAGTGTCCCAAAAAGAGTCCACTGGAGAATCTGGAGTTCCTTACACTGGCAGTTTGGATTCTTTTTTTTTTTTTTTTTTTTTTTTTTTTTTTTTTGGTTTTTGGGCCACAAACCCGGTACACGGCTTCAGGGGTTACAGTCCTGGCTGATATGTGCTCAGAAGTTTGTCTCTGGCTTGGGGACCATATGGTCACCGGGGGGATCCCCCCGAAAATACCGCGGGTCCGTCAAGGTTAGCGGCAGAGCAAGGCAGGCACCTTCACCTTTAGCGCCACCAAGCCCGGCCCGGCAGTTTGGATTCTAATGGGGGGTCCACTATCTTCCCAGCAGTGCGCTAGAGATCTGATCACACCTGGTGGGGTTGAGGGACTAACTTGGTGGTGGCTGTTGGATTGACCCAGTGCTGACCACATGCGAAGCCTTAACCCACGTCTGATCTTTTTGTCCTGTCGGGAGGGAGACACGGGGGTGTAGGAGATGGGCCCCAGAGTATGCTCCAGCTCCCCATGACTTTGAGTCAGGGGTCCTCCAGCCACCCTCAAAAAGCCGGAGCCCTCACCTTTGTCATAAATGACACTTTATTTTTTTTGTTTTGTTTTGTTTTTTGGTTTTGTTTGGGGTCACAACCCAGCAATGCTCAGGGGGTTACTCCTAGCTCTATGTTTAGAAATCGCTCCTGCAGGCTCAGGGGACCATATCGATGCTGGGATTCGAACCACCAACCTTCTGCATGCAAGGCAAACGCTTTACCCTCCATGCTATCTCTCCAGCCCCAAATGAACATGAACATCTATAGTGCTCTAGGCTGCTTTTCAGGGTGCAAAAATGCGAATTAACTATTATAACTTGCGTGGCCCATTTGCCTCCAACAGCCACTCAGTCCCCCGGGAGGAAAAAAATAATATTTGGTCTGACCGCTGCATAAGGTTCCACTCGCATCCATCCACACCATCTCGCCTTTAATTTTAGTATCTTATTTATTTGTTTGTTTGTTTATTTAGTTTTGGTTTTTGGGCCACACCTGTTTGATGCTCAGGGGTTACTCCTGGCTATGTGCTCAGAAAATCGCCCCTGGCTTGGGGGGGACCAATGGGACACCGCGGGGGATCGAACCGAGGTCGGTCCTACGCTAGCGCTTGCAAGGCAGACACCTTACCTCTAGCACCACCTTCCTGGCCCAATTTTTATTTATTATTATTATTTTTTTTTTTATTAGATTTAGGAGTCTGGGATAGACTCCAAGTCCTCATGATATGCAAGGCAAGTGATTATCTGATCAAGACATAGCCTGGCTCACCCAAGGTTCTTAAAGGTTTGGAATGTTCCCCCGAGCCTGCCAAGAGCGATTTCTGAGCGCAGAGCCAGGAGCAACTCCTGAGTGCAGCCGGGTGTGGCCCACAAAAAAACAAAACAAAAAAAACCAAAACAAAAAAAAAATGAAGTTTGGATGTTCCCTATGGCGGAAGTCTCCCAGAAGTACCTTTCTCTAAGTGCTGCTCAAACCAGGGCACCCCCTTGTTGAAAACCTTTCCAATGTCTCTGCCCTGGTCTCTGGCCCAGTCCAAAGTCTCTTTCTGACACATTGGACATGTCCTGCACTGTCTCCTCACACCCCAACTATGAGGAATCCTCATTCAGACTCTGGGTTCTGAACCTTGCCTGCTCTTCATCTTGGTGCTATTTTTTTGTTTGGTTTTGGTTTTGGTTTTTGGGTCACACCCGGGGACACTCAGGGGTTCCTCCTGGCTCTGTGCTCAAATCGTTCCTGGCTGGCTTGGGGGATCATATGGAATGCTGAGATTCGAACCACCATCTGTCCTGGGTCGGTTGCGTGCAAGGCAAATGCTCTACTGCTGTGCTATCTCTCCGGCCCCATCTTGGTGCTATTTTTCTCCCCACTGATGTTCCACAAGTTGTAGGAAACTGAGAATCAGGCAGGTGGAGGTCTAGTTCAACTGCTTTTCACCTCTCTCTGCAATTCATCTCCATGTTCCTTTGGCATGTACAGAACAATGCACAGCTTGAGTCTGGCTTTGAACTCATTCTGACGTTTGCCTGGTTCCACACTGAAGGAGCAGAATAAAATGGGGACACAAGTGTCACTTTGCATCCACAGAGAAAGCCACGCTATGAGCCTCGTGGGCTCTGAAGTTTCTCCATCTTCAGCTCCGGGTGTCTCTGGGACACTGTGCGCAAGCTCTCTGCTAAGGACACTTTGCTTTGGTCCCGCTACCTTTTCCTTCAGAAAGTTCTTCCCCTGGCATTCCCTATGGTGGGGAATAAGCAAAAGTTTTGGGATTTGTTTCATTTTGTTTTGTTTGGGCGGGGGGACCACACCTGGAGATGCTCAGGGGTTACTCCTGGCTCTGACTCAGGAATCATTCTTGGCAGGCTTGGGGGACCAAGTGGGATTTTGGGGATTGAACCTGGGTCGGCTGCGTGCAAGGCAAGCAAGTACCTTCCTCGCTGTATTATTGCTCTGGCCCTAAGCTGGTTAAATTCTATATTTACTCCCATCTTCTTCTTTTTTTTTTTTTTTTTTTTTGTTTTTTTTTTTTTTTTTTGGTTTTTGGGCCACACCCAGCGGTGCTCAGGGATTACTCCTGGCTGTCTGCTCAGAAATAGCTCCTGGCAGGCACGGGACCATAAGGGACAACGGGATTTCGAACCAACCACCTTTGGTCCTGGATCGGCTGCTTGCAAGGCAAACGCAGCTGTGCTATCTCTCGCCAGGCCCCTACCTCCCATCTTCTATACTACATACTCGACTGTTATGGTAGCAGTGCTTGGGGAAGGGGGGTATATCTATCTATCTTCCTACAATGGGCATGGAAAAATTACCTGATACAGCTATTCTCCTCTCTCTCTCTCTCTCTCTCTCTCGCTCTCTAGCTCTCTCTCACTCTCTCTCTCTCTACTCTTCTCGTCTCTCTCCTCTCTCTCTCTCTCTCTCCTTCTCTCGCTGGCGGCTACTTCTAGCATCGATGTTGTGATGTGGGTCCCTCCCAGTGGTGCTGAGGGGGCTGTAGTGTGGGAATTTGAACCCAGGACTCCTGCATGCATTCTGTGTCCAGCCCATGGCTCCTTCTTCTTAGCTCTGAAAGACAAGTTACCCTGTTTATTTAACACCATGTACTCTACACTCCTGAGTCAGAAGTTTCCATGGGTGGGGTCTGTCGGTCTGGGCTTGAATGTATCCTCGGAATTTGAGAGTTGTTGTGCTGTGCAAGGCAGGCTAGAATGTTCCTGCTGGAAGAACAGTGCTTTGTCTGGCCTGTAGCAATTGCAGGCACACATCCAGACTCTATCAATGGTACTTATTCATGTATCTGTCCATTCAAACACTCACCCATTAACTTGCCCAACCAATAAAGGAGTCTGTCCATCCAACTCTCTGTTCATCCATCATTCATTCACCCATCCACCCACCCATCCATCCATCCATCCATCCATCCATCCATCCATCCATCCATCCATCCATCCATTGATCTACCTACCCACCTATCCACCAGCTACCCATTCATCCACCAGCTACCCATTCATCCACCATCTACCCATCCACCTACTCATCCATCCATCCATCCATCCATCCATCCACCCACCCACCCACCCATCCATCCATCCATCCATCCATCCATCACCCACCCACCCACCCATTCATCTATCCTAAATCCACCATCACCCACCCAACACCCCCAACTACTCACTGTACCTGTAAGACCCCATGACTTCACTGAAACTGTGCACATGTCCCTGTCTCAGCCTCCACACTGGTAATTCTCAACCAGGACAACCCCCTCAATTCTGTCCATGCATGGCAAGTGTCTGGAAAGGTTTTCTGTGGTTGCTACCAGGTTGGCACTGGTGGGACTGGCTGAGGATGTCACTAGAACTTCTGCAATACAGGGTCCCCTTCAGCAATGTCAATCACGTTGAGGCTGAGGCCCTTAGATGGCAGAAACAGCAATGAAGTTCCCGGGGTGTCCCAGGATCCTGCCATAACACCTAACTATGGGATTCAGTCAATGCTTAAATGCACACTACACGTACACGAAAAGGCGACAGCGGGAAAACAGGCCGGTGAGGCCAAAGCTCTAAAGATAGAATAGGATAAACCGAAGAATCGTCAGTTTGGCGCCGGGCATTGCTTAGCTCCTGAGTCACTGCTGGTGTGTGGTCCTCACTGGCTTCTTGGAGCACTGGTGGAGGCCTACACCAAGAACCCTGAGATGAGCCCATTAGAATCAGCACCAAGTCCCCAGAGTCATTGTGGAATGTGGCTCCTACATGGAAACAGAGCAGAGAACTCATAACTCAAGTGCAGAAACAACATGGCAACTAGCTCAAGACGCTCAGATTCAGGACAAACCCTCCTCCTCTCAGAAATGCTCACAAAAGTGGAATCGGTCCCGGAGAAGAGAATCTATAGGCTATAACCCTGAGGGAGCATGAACCCAAAGCTTCCCCACACCCACTAGATGGCCAACGAGCAACATCAGTGTTATCGTCACTAGTGGCAGCAAATAATAAGTGTTGGCAAAGGAGTGGGAAAATCAGAGCCAGCAAGATAGGGTTTAGGGGATGTTGAGGGGGGGCTGGGGAGACTAAGGGACTAAGGGTCAAGGGCTGGGAGATGGCAGGGATGGGGGCTGGCGCTGTAATTCCTCAGAAGGGGAAATCAAAAAATTGCCACTAGGAAGCAGGCAGTGTATGTGGTAAGGTGGTATGGTGGATGTCTTTGTGTGTGCTATGTATATGTATGATGTATGGTGTGTGGTGTATATAGAATGTATATGTGTATATGTGTGTTCATGTATTGTGTGTGTATCTATGTGTGTCTGTGGGATGTACTGTATATATGTGTGTGTGCAATCTGTGTGAATACCTTAGCTGTGAATCTCAATGAAGCCCTAGATGGGTTCTGGAAGGGGGCTTTTTCTCCTCCCTCAGCCCCTACTGGCCTTGCACCTCTCCCTTTACTGGGCTCACTTGATCTGATGACCTTCTTTTTAAAAAAAATAAACTTTATGGGGCCGGAGAGATAGCATTGGAGGTAAGTGGCGTTTGCCTTTCATGCAGGAGGTCATCGGTTCGAATCCCGGCGCCCCATATGGTCCCCTGTGCCTGCCAGGAGCAATTTCCTGAGCCTGGAGCCAGGAATAACCCCTGAGCACTGCCAGGTGTGACCCAAAAACCCAAAAAAAAAAAAAAAAAAAAACTTTATTTATTTATTGATTGATTGATTAATCACCCAGCGGCACTCACCCTCTGGCCCTGCACTCAGAAATAACCCCTGGGTGGCTGGGGGGACATATAGGATGCTGGGAATCGAACCAGGTCCCTCCCAAGTTGGCCACATGCCAGGCAAAAACATCTTACTGCTGTGCTACCTCTCCAGCCCCAGCCTGACAACGGACCTTCTGCAGAAGATTCCAGAAGATTCCAGAACCAGGTCAGCTCTGAAAGCCATTTCCAACAAGCATGGTCTTAGATCCCTAGCTAGTGGAATATCAGGAGTTAGAAAGGGGTGCTGCCCTGAGACCTGCCGTCTGATCTGAGCCCCCTAAAATCTGAGTTTGCTCTTCAGTACTGGCTGTGGCAGCTGGACACCCCGGAAAAAACAGTCTTGAGTTATGATGGGTGATGAGGAGGAGGGCCGTGGGCAGGACCAGCATATCTGATCATTTCCTAGGGGTCATCCCCACTCTGAGCACTTGTGGCAACTGTCTCAGTGTACATGGCGTCCTGCTGGCCTTGTGGGCATGAGCACCCTGGACCAAGAATCAGGCTGCCCTTCCTAAACCCTGAACCCCACAATCTCATTCACTAACAGATCCACAGGCTATTAGGGGCTTGTGCAAGTGCCGGGGCTGGCAGGGGTGGCGGGCAGGGCCCTGGTGTGACAAACCGTGTTACCCTCCATCTCTGGATGGAAACTACAGGTTTTTTGACCCTAGACAACTCTACGGCAGGTGGCATATTCTTTTTTAAGCTCCTGGTCCTGGGGCTGGTAACAATGCCCCCCAACGCATTACCCTCTGCTCTTGCTCGTGAACTGGATAGTGGACAGAGGTGGTGGCACAGTTTGATGGATTTCTCGTTCATTGGGGCTGGGGTGTGGAGCGACCCAGCCCTCTCAGGACCCTGACAATCTGGCTGATCCTGGGGCTTTTACAGGAACCCCCACACCACTGCCCCATAAGCTGTTGAATTTCTCTTTTTTTGGAGAGGCACAATTCAGTTGGCACTCCAGGGGTTTACTCCTGGCTCTGTGCTCATAAATAGCTTCTGGCAGGCTTGGGGAACCATATGCTGGGGAGTCGAACCGGGGGTCCCTTACTGGGTTTGGCCACGTGCAATGGCTAACGCCCTAAAGCTGTGCTATCACTCTGGCCCCTGAATTCCCCTTTTGTGCAACTTGGCTGTGGTCCCCTGCTCTGACTGTTGGGAGGAGACACCCAATCTCCATACCTTGCCCATTTTGGAACCTGTTGCTGGGTGAGGGTGGGGGGGCCGGAAGAACTGGCCACCATTGCTCCCAATCTCTCCCCATCCCTTCCTTCAGGCCCTGAGCCACATTTCTACAGCTGGGATTGGAGGTGTGGCCAAAGAGGAAGTTAAAAATAGGGTGAATGACGTTCCCTCTGAGCACCCTCCCAATCTCCAGGGAGCATACCCAGCTGTGCTCTTCATGGCATTGCAAAACCCCCGTTTGCTAGCGGGTGGGGTCTGCTATCTGCCAAGCCAAGGCTGGGTCACAAACTCAGCAAAAAGGGTTTCTTGGGGGTGCTTAGTGGGTGGTAAACTCCCAGGAAAGGACTCTATTGGGCGGCCTTGTTTTGGGGGCTGTGCTGACTTCCGATCTGCCCTTACCCCAGCAGCTGTCTGAGACTGCCGGTGCCTCTTCAATTTCTCTGACAGGGGGGTCACAAGGGGGTCGGGGCTGGGGGGCAGAGGCAGGGAGGGTGGTTGCAGCCCAGATCTCCTCCTCTGGGATGACTGCACGCCCCCGAGAGACTTTGCCCAGCCCAGCCGCCCACTGCACTGGTTGACCTTGAGCAGGTGCCCCCCACCCTTGGGGGAACAGCATCTTAGCCTAGAGAGCCCCAAAGATCTCAGCAATCCAGACTCACCCTTTCTTCAGTCAGGCCCCCCCCGGGGGGTGGTCTCCAAGCACAAGAGAAACACTCCCCCAGACCCCGTCACGTTTTGTCCCCCAGTGGACTCAGGTCACTTCCCTCTTCAGCTTCTTCACTGCAGCCAATGCCGTCTCCCAGCACGGGCCTTGCTTTGAGCTTAGGTTCTGGGTCCATGGGCCCTTCTGAGCAGGGGTGGGGGAAGCCCCAGGGAGCAGTGGACCCCTAATCTTTGGCACCAATACCCCTTGCCTTGGGGCAGGACAGTCCCCAGGAAAGCTGTTTTGCACGCAGCTGTGTGTGTGTGGTGTGTGTGTGTGTGTGTGTGTGTGTGTGTGTGTCTGTGTCTGTGTGGTGTGGGAGACTCCATCCCTGCTCCTCTCAGGACCCCTATAAAGACCCCCACTCACTTTCAGGGGTCCTGAGCCCACACAGGGACTCACTCAAGCCTCCGACTGTAGCTGGCAGAGCAGGAGAGGGGAAGGTGAAGATTTGGGTGGGACAAGGCAAGAGGGATCCGAGTTGTGGGGTTTGTGCTGGGGGTATGGGGTGGAGATGGTGTTTTGGGGGAAAAAATGGGAGAGGAAAGGGGAAGTGGACACAGGTGAATGGGCTGGGCACCCACCCCCATGTGAAGAGAAACTCTCCAACCCAGGTCCCCCAAGCAGGGGCCAAGAGGGGAGCAATAGTTGGGGGGGGGAGCAGTTTCTGAGATGGGGCACCGCAGAGCAGCCCAGTACAGGTGGTGAGGGGACAGATGTGTCCCTTTCTGGTTTCCTGCCCAGAATACATGAGGTAGTTCCCAGGTTGGCAGTGAAGAGGGAGAGCCCCCATTTCCCACGGTAGGAGCAGGCACTGGCTGGCATCTTAGAGGCCAAGCAGACTCCACCTTCATCAGGAGAGTGGGGTGGAGAGTCCAAAGTTAGTTTTTTCTCTCTTTTTTTATAGAAAAAGCTAAGTGTATCTGTCTTCAAAGAGGGGGTCCCTAGTAACCTGAGAATGCCAGACCCCCACTCTTGGGGTGGGGGGGTCCCATCCCATGCCTATTAGGGTTTCATTAGGAAGGATAATTTACTCTGGAGCATGCAGAAGGGGACGGAGGGTCCATTTCAGAAAGAGCCGGAGCTGGAGACGCGACTCTGATCTTGGGGTGGGGGAGCACCCCATTTTCCTGGAGAAGAGAAGACACCCCACTTTTCTGCTCGCGGCGAGGGGGCAGCGACGCCCAGCCTTTACTTACCTCCTCGCAAGGCCTCGGTTCCGACGTGCGAAGTGGGGGGGTCCGCGAGTGGGGGGGGTTCGGTTCCGACAGTGCAGCAGACTCGCCCCGCGGTGCTCGCTCGCTCCCAGGCTCTCTGCCCGGGCTTCCCCCAGCGACTCGCGGGGCCGCCGAGGCCCCCGCCAGCGCGCGCCGACCAATCAGCGTCGCCGGTCCCCGCCCCTGGGCTCGCGTCTCAGCCCAATGAGCGCGGCCGGTTCCGGGCCACCGCCCCCGGGGGAGGGCAGGGGAGGCGGGGGCGGGGGGCAGAGTTCGGGGCCCCGCGGGGTGCAGGGTCCTGTGAGGGGGCCCCCAGGAGGGACCTTTGCGGACTGCGATCAGGACCCAGGGAGGAGCAACCGTGGGCAATCGGCCCGAGGGGGCTCGCTCTGCATAAGAGGGGGGGGCCCTCAGGAATGCGGATTTGATGATCCTCATTACCTCCTCCCGCACCCACTTATTTTTACCCTTAGTGTGGGACCCCCAAAATTGCGGGCCAGGCAAACTGCCCCGCCTGCACACACACCCCGAGGCCCAGATCTTCGGTCTGGACGCTGAGTCAGACCAGTTTGGGGTGTGAAAAGGAGGAGGGAAGGTGTGCACCCCCCCATTCTGCAAAGGCTCAGCCCCAGACCTGGGGGGGGTCAGGGGGTGCATCTTTGACAACCCCAAAGTGGGGCAGGTCACTCGGGTCTCTGTGGCTCCAAGGGACATGATTGATGGTGCTTCTGTCTCCAGGGAGGAGTGAGACCTGGAAGGAGTGTCTGTCCATGATGAGGCTTTTATTTTTATTTTTAAATCCAAATTAAAATTCCATAGACAGGAGTTCAGCATGTGAGGTGCTTGATTGCTTTGCACAGGGCTGACTGCAGGATGGGACTCCCAGCATCATGTAATATTTATGCCCTGGCAGGAGTGATCCCTGAGCATCAGTGCTGCCCCCCCCCCCAAAAAAAAAACACCAAGCAATAAATAACAACAAATTCAGGAGGTAGGGGGTTGTTGCTCATTGCTTGTTTTTGTGTTTGTGGTCATACTCGGTGGTGCTCAGGCTGACTCCCCAACTCTGTGCTTCCTGATGGGGTTCTGGGGATTGTTGATGGGGTACCAAGGATTGAACCCAGTGGGCTACGTGTAAAGCAAGTCTCCTCCCTGCTGTACTATTGCTCCCTGCCCCCAATGGTGTTGTGGTGTGGTGTGTGTGTGTGTGTGTGGTGTGTGTGTGTGGTGTATGTTATTAGGGAAAATACTTATCTTGCAAGTATGATGCTTAGGGTTTATTCGGCCCACCTTATGGTTCCCCCCACCAAAAAAAAAAAAAACCCAGAAGGCATCCTAGACAGCCTATCTGAGAACTGCTCATGTGCTCCCCTCTAAGAGAAATAAGAAAGGCAGCAGTGGGCAGAGTGATAGCCCAGTGGCAGGGCAATTTGCCTTGCATGTGGCCCCATCTGGGATGGACCTGGGTTCGATCCCCAGCATCCCATTTGGTCCCCCAAACCTGCCAGGAGTGATTTCTGAGTGCAGAGCCAGGAGTAACCTCTGAGCACAGCCAGTGTGACTCAAAAACCAAAAAAGGAAGAAAGGGAGAAGGAGAAGGAAGGGAAGGAAGAGTGAAGGAAGGGAAGGAAAGAAGGGAAAGGAAGGAGAAGGAAAGGTAAGGAAGGGGGCAGAAGGAAGGAAATAGGAAGGAAGGAAGGAAGGAAGGAAGGAAGGAAGGAAGGTAAGGGAAGGGGCCGGCGTGGTGGCGCTAGAGGTAAGGTCCTGCCTTGCCAGTGCTAGCCTAGGACAGACTGCGGTTTGATCCCCCGGCGTCCCATATGGTCCCCCTAAGCCAGGAGTGACTTCTGAGCGCATAGCCAGGAGTAACCCCTGAGTGTTACCGGTGTGGCCCTAAAAACCAAAAACCAAAAAAAAAAAAAAAAAAAAAAAAAAGGTAAGGGAGCTCTAGGGAGGGAAGGGCTCAGGGTGTAGGGCAGGCAGATCCTGCTTCTGGCTCTCCATCCTCTCTCTCTCTCTCCTTCTCTCTCTTTTTTTTTTTTTTTTGGTTTTTGGGTCCACATCCGGCGGTGCTCAGGAGTTACTCCTGGCTGCTGCTCAGAAATAGCTCCTGGCAGGCACGGGGGACCATATGGGGACACTGGGATTTCGAACCAATCACCTTCAGTCCTGGATCGGCTGCTTGCAAGGCAAACACTGCTGTGCTATCTCTCCGGGCCCTGGATCCTCTCTTGAGCTGGAGGCTAGCTCTAGCCGGCAGTGGGGTTGGGGAGGACCCCATGTGGGAAGGCCTTCTCCCTAACATGGGTGCCCCTGGGGAGCCTTGATAGGCTTCCAGCCTTCCCCTCTCTGCCCCCGGCCTCCAGGCCTTCTGGGGTGGCAGCCCAGGCGGCCAAAATGGTTGGTCCTAACTTGGGGTGTGCTGAGATTTGCTCGGTTGCGCTAAGTTTGTCACTAGCAATTTCTGACCACTTGCTTATGGAAAAAACCGTGGAGCGCCCCCGCGCGCACTGCTTGTATTAAGAGTATTCCTTATCTTTATGTTATGTTTTGCGTATCCAGAATGTCCATTTTGTATTCTGCCCTTTTCCACACCCCTTCAAAGCTCATTTTTAATTCTTTTTTTTTTTTTTTTTGGTTTTTTTTTTTTTGGTTTTTGGGCCACACCCGGTAACGCTCAGGGGTTACTCCTGGCTATGCGCTCAGAAGTCGCTCCTGGCTTGGGGGGCCATATGGGACGCCGGGGGATCGAACCGCGGTCCGTCTCCTAGGCTAGCGCAGGTAAGGCAGGCACCTTACCTCCAGCGCCACCGCCCGGCCCTCAGTTTTACTTCTTAACTCTCTCACCCAAACATCACTAACCCACATTACTCTTTTTAACTTCAGTATTGCACAATCCTAATCACAGACCTAAGCCTTGCCATTGTGTGTAACAACCATGAACTGTTTTCAAAAGACATAAAAGGACACGTATGTCTTTAGAATATTTTGTTTTTCCTGACAACTATAAGGTCTTAACTAAATATCTCTTATACTGATGACGATTCTAATCACTTTTATCTTCTCTATATGAGCT